>NC_048604.1:95093205-95320705 GCF_003668045.3 Cricetulus griseus
AGCAAGTTGCTTTATCTTTATGGGCTTCTATGTCCTCATCTTTCAACAATGTAACGACACTGTTCATCTCCTAGAGCTTTCATGGGTTAACATTAGTTAGTCAAGTCTCATGGTTGGCCCTTAACATGCCCTATATTAGAATTTTGTTACTGTATATAAATATCCATATCTTTGGCACTCTTGGTGCTTTTGGTGAAAACCCAGCTTTCAGATGTGCCTTGGGAATGAATTAGTTGGGTGTTTGGCAGATTTAAGGATGAACTCTTTCTGTGGAAGCAGTGCTGCCCCCAAAGCCACATCTGTCAATGGAGAGGGAAGGCTGGCTGGCATAGTGGTGAACATTTGACGTCATTGGATAGAACCAGGCAGCCTGGGTGGTAAAAGCCACCCTCCCCGTGGTGTGTGTGTGTGTGTGTGTGTGTCTGTGTGTGCGCGCGCGCGCGTGTATGTGTATACATGTTCATGTGTGCACACTCACTTTCACCCATGCATGTGCCTATGTAGGCCAGAGGTTGATGTGGGAGTATCTTCCTCAATTGCTCTCCACCTGGAACTCACTGATTGGCTAGACTGTCTCGCCAGATAGCTCTGGGAGTGATCAGTAAGCACTCTACCGATTGAGCTATACTTCCAGACCTCTGGTACAAATTTAAATAGATTACTCCCCACCCCTATCACTAGTGTCATAAACTCCTGCAGCCACAATAGAGTTTTACTTGCGAGCTGTGGATCAGAGCTCTGGTCCTCATGCTTGTGTAGCAAGAAGCACTTTACCTACTGAGCCATCTCCCCACCACCATTCATACTTCTCACACAACTTGAAAATATTTTCCTTTGGACATCCATGGTGGTGAAAAACCTGTGTGAGGAGTCTGGGGATTTGCTAGGAATACAAAAGTGCTTGCTAAGTTTATGGAGAGACAATCATGTCAACAATGTGCTTTGTTCTGGGATTTTTCCTGGCATTATGTACCACTGCAGAAAAATCCTATAACCAACAGCAAGGCTTCAAATGGTATTTCAGTCACCAAGCTAACATCCCTGGTCAGTCTACACTCACAGCTGTTATAGCCACATGGATTTTATGTTTATAGTTGCTGTCCAAGGCCACACATCTATAACAAATGGCTTTCACTCCTTTTGTTTGTTTGTTTTTAAAACAGCATTTCTCTGTGTAGCCTTAGCTGTCCAGGAACTCACTCTATAGTCCAGGCTGGCTGAAAAACTCATAGATCCACCTGCCTCTGCCTCCAAATTGCTGGGATTAAAGGTGTGTGCCACCATAGCCTGGCTTTTTTTTTTTTTTGCTTTCACTTCTTAATATTACACTCTTTAAAAAGTTTATATATACCTGATATGTACACATAGGCTATATTATCTATGGCTTTCATTTTAGAAATTTATAAGCAGGTTAGCCAGGTTAGCACTCGGGAGGCAGAGGCAAGTTGGATCTCTGAGTTTGAGGCCAGCCTGGTATACAGAGTGAGTTCCAGGATGGCCAGGGCTATGCAGAGAAACCCTGTCTCACCACCTACCAAAAAGTAACATAAACATGTGCTTTATAGCTGTGCTTCAAAGGGTCCGTGAGAGCCAGGCCTGGTGGTTCACACCTGTAATCTCAGCACTTGATAATCAAAGGTATAAAGATCACTGTGAATTCCAGCCAGCCTGTTTCACACAATGTTTTCCAGGTTAGCCTCCTGGACTGTGGAGTACCTATCTCCAAAAACAAAGGCAAGTCATGTCAGGGATAATATGGGGTATGGTAGGATTATAAGTTTTCTTCCAGGGTGCTAGGACCTGCACCTGGCACACTTCACTAAGTTAGTGGTTCTTGGTTTGCTTTGTTGACTCCCAAACTTGGTGAGGAAATGACATTTTTGGCAGCTCTGGGGATGGAACCCAAAGCCTTGTGCATGCTAGGCAGGTGTTTTTTCTTAAGATTTTATTTATTTATTATGTATACAGTTATCTGCATGCATGCTTGAACACCAGAAGAGGCACCAGATCTCATTACAGATGGTTGTGAGCCAGCATGTGGTTGCTGGGAATTGAACTCAGGACCTCTGGAAGAGCAGTCAGTGCTCTTAACCTCTGAGCCATCTCTCCAGCCCCCTAGGCAGGTGTTTTTACCACTGAGCCACACTCCCAGCCTCAAGTAATCACTGTTATTCCCCCTCTACACAACTTCTTTATAGCTCCAAAGTATGAAACTGTTAGTGGTGGTTTGAATGAGAACGGCCTCCATAGGCTCATATTTGAATGTTTGGTCCCCAGTTAGTGGAACTGTTTGGTAAAGATTAGGAGGTGGGCCTTTTTAGAGTGGATGTGGTCATAGCATTTCATCACAGCAATAGAACAGTGACTAAGACAGTGCTTGAGTTGCCCTTGGTCATCTGTCCCATCTGTTCTCCTTCAGATTCTGCTCAAGTCCTCTACCCTGCCCTGCATACCAGCTGTGGTTCCCTAAAGTGTATCATGGTTATTCCTGGGATAGGCTGGCTTTGGTTGGGGCTACAGTAAAAATGTCAGACCTATATGTCTATTCATACCTGGAAAATGCAAAGATGGATAGATTGTGTCTCACACCATTCTCTCTTGTATTACTGCTTACTGCCAGCCAGCCAGTCCTAACATACCCCGAGGTGGACTTTGTGCCCAGGCTTCCTTAGAGCAAGTTAGTATTCCACCTTGGTATGTGAGCACCACCTGCAGGACCTTTGCAGTGTTTTTTTCTTATTTTGCTAATTGATTTTTTTTTTGAGACAGTTCTCACTATCCAGCTCGGCCTGCCAGGTACATAGTATCTCCATGACACTTTAGGAACTGGGGTTAGTTTCAGCAATGTTAAGCCCTTTTGTTCATGAATAGACTAAAGTCTAAGAGTCCAAGGCTGTCACATAATTTGCCTAAAGGAAATTGATAAGACTAGAACTTAGAATTCCTGAGACTTAGTCTAAAACTCCATATGCCAGACTTTTAAGAGCGAGTGAATAAATGCATGAACAATAATTTCATGTTCCTTGGGTTTATACTATCTGCAATGAACAGAATTCAGTCAACAGAGTGTCATCAACATGCCTACAAATTAACTAGACTCTTCCATACCCTGTACCCATCATTTACCTTGTGATGTGCCCTAATCAAGGAGCTGCACTGAAGGGTTGTGCCAACGATGGTTGAAGAATCCTAACCAGTAGTTCATATATTAGAAAGCCTGTGAGTAACCTATTTAAATTTGTACCAGAAGTCTGGAAGTATAGATCAATTGGTAGAGGACTTACGGATCATTCTTGGAGTGCTGAACTCAAGTCCAAATACCATATGCAAAGAAACAGATGTGGTGATGTATGCCTATAATCCGGCCAGTCAGGAGGTAGAAGTTTAAAGTCATCCTCACCTACATAGCAAATTTGAGGCCAGTCTGCCATATATAAGACACCATGTCCTCTTCCCCATTTTTTCAAGACAGGGTTTCTCTGTGTAGCCCTGGCTGTTCTGGAACTCGATATGTAGAACAGGCTGGCTTTGGAATCACAGAGATCCGCCTGCCTCTGCCTCCTGAGTGCTGGTATTAAAGGCGTGCAATACCGCCACTGCCACCACCACCACCTGATGACACCCATCTCAAAATAGTTTAATAATCTTGTAGCAGGGGAACTTGTTGATGCATCTAAGAAGTGCTAGGTATAAGTTTAAGTGGGTAAATGGTGTTCTGGAGATGTGGTGGGCAAGAAGAATTCTGAGGAATCTTTGCCCCCCCCCCCCAATGAACAGAGTGGAGCAATGAAGGAGCCCAAAGCCAAGTACCTTTAGAGCTATGACTTTATGCCTGTCCTTAAGGAAGACTGTCACATGACTGAGTGGGCCTTGGGTCAGCACTTCAGGCTAGTCAGGCAGTCACAAGGTCACTGGAACAAGATATCCAGCAGAGTTTGTACCTGCCTAAGTGAAAGATATTGACAGAATTCTACCTATGATTTCCTATAGTGTGAAGTGTAGGGAAGTTTGAGAGAAGGAAAGACACATCTACTTCATTTATTCAAACAAACCTGTCACTGTTGCCGGGCGGTAGTGGTGCACGCCTTTAATCCCAGCACTTGGGAGGCAGAGGCAGGCAGATCTCTGTGAGTTCGAGACCATCCTGGTCTACAAGAGCTAGTTCCAGGACAGCCTCCAAAGTCACAGAGAAACCCTGTCTCAAAAAACAAAACAAAACAAAAACTGTCACTGTTGAAGGACCAAATTTATTTACTAAGCCAACTGAGTTGGGGGGAGTACCTTCTCCAAGATTTGTAGATACACAAACAGATAAGATCCCATACTGTGAGCCAGGCTTTGGTGGCACACGCCTTTAATCCCAGCACTCAGGAGGCAGAGGCAGGCGGATCTCTGTGAGTTCGAGGCCAGCCTGGTTTCCAGAGCGAGTGCCAGGATAGGCTCCAAAGCTACACAGAGAAACCCTGTCTCGAGAAACCAAAAAGAAAAAAAAATCCCATACTGTGAAACAACAACAAAAACCCATAAAATAAACAAACACCCACTGCTAACATTTGATCAAAAGGTACCCTGAGTGCTTTGGAATAAGCCCAGAAAGCAAATGTTTCAAATCTCCACAGATCTTCCCAACTGGAACAGTGATAGAATTAGACAGGAAAAGGGTGAGCTATGTGGGAAGCTACATTTACGATGGATTCTCAGTAGTTCTCAGAGTGCAGACCCCCCAATAGGCAGCATCAGCACAAATGGGAATACAAGTTAAATTGAAAATTCCCAGCTTCCCTCCTCATAGGAAAGCAAGCAGAGGCCTACAATCTTTGTTTTCCAAAGTTCTCCAGGGAGCTTGGGTACAAGTCTGAGGACCAATCATGTACTTTAGAATCTTTGACAATCCAACTAAATGGCACTCTCATCAATACTGCATTTGTTCTGCAACAGCTGGAAAATCCTACCAGGTTACACTCTAATACTAGGGAAAAAGAAATCCCCAACCAAAGACACCTCTTCTGTGTTTCTGTTTGGGATTAGCAGCCATAGTTTCCAGCCCAGCTATGAGGAAGCAGTCAGGGCTTTATAGTGTGCTTAGTTAGGCTGTCAGTAGTTAGGTTAGTAAATGCATTTTCTCGTGTGTGTGTGTGTGTGTGTGTGTGTGTGTGTGTGTGTGTGTGTGTGTGTGTGTGTGTGTGTGTTGGGGGTATGCCTTGTGTTCACTCTGAAGCCAGAAGAGGATGTTGGCTGTCCTGTTTTATTACTCTCCATCTTATTCCCTCCAGTTAGAGTCTCTTACTGAACCTGGGGCTAGGTAGGCAGCCAGCAAGCCCCAGAGATTCTCCTGTTTCTGTTTCCACATAGCTGGAGTTTTAGGCATGTGCACAGCCACACCCAGATTTTTACTTGGGTGCTGGGCATTTGAACATAGGTCCTCATACTTACACAGCAAGCATTCTTACCTATTGGATCATATCCCCAATGTCCTTAAATGCATTTTCTATCTATTGCATGTGTATGCTGGTAGAAGCAAAAAAGCAATATCCGTTCTGTGATGGCATTATAATCCCACCCACATGAATTTCACTGGGCTAGCATTCTAACCTTAATCACAGAAGAAATATCACTGATTTACAAGCAGATAGCTAGGCTAGCTAGCACTCCACCTAGAAAAATACAGAAAAATTTTTCCAGTGTGCAATTGATGACAAACTCCACTATGGGGGCATTACAATGATAGTAAGACTGAAACATGTATGTGCAATTATAAGCAATTTGTGTTGTGCCTGTTTAATACTGAAAAGACCTGCTTTGTTATGACAAATTCCTCAGGGAGTATTTTGACATGTAAAAAGGGATGACTGTCTCATAACACCACACAAATTCTATAAGGCTGTAACCTAATATAAGAAATCCGGGGAAAACCTGAGCTACAATAGTATTAATAAGCCAGAAGATGGAATTCCAACAAGGGAAATAATAAGGGTGGTGAGAAGCCTACACAACTTTCCACCAGGTGGCAACCCAACATAAGCAGTAAGAAAAGTTTAGCATTAACACCCTAAAAAATGAAAACACTCGCCAATGTGCATGGAACTTTCTTGAATTATGTAAAGACAATATTACCAATCTCAACTCGCATATTAGTGATGGATACATGGTTTCTTTACTTAATAAAATGGAAACTAAAATTACTGTTCAGTGTTCTGAGTGTGTCTTGATTATAGTGTGCTTTCTTTACATTTTAGTGATTTGCTTTTACAGTCTGGCCACTGCTAAAAAATGCTCTTGGGAAGAAAAAAGGACTTTTTCTGTCTTTCCAGCTTCTACTACAGAAGCTGATACATAGCATAGATTCAATAAATATTTACAACATAAGGATGCATGTATAATATTAAACTACAAGGGACTACTGAAGATAAAAATTAACATGAGAACAAGATATGCACTAGGAAATACAAATGAAAACCAGGTGATTGAGAGCTCTTTTCCTTAGACTTCTTTTGAAAACCATAGGTTTATTTATTGTGCCTATCCATGTGTGTGCATATGTTTGTGCGTGGGTGTGTACATGTCAGGTGTACTTGTGGAGGTCATGGTACAACTTGTGGGGTTTGGTTCTCCTCTCCACCATGTGGATCCGGGGGATGGGACTCAGTTTGTCCAGCTTGGTGGCAAGCTCCTTTCCCTGCTGAATTATTTCATTGGCCCTCCCTAGGCATCTTTAGCCTTTGGTTGGACAGGTGGAACATCCTGTTGGATAGAGGAAAACATGACTGGGACTAAAATGGCAAATGTTACTAATCTAAATTCCTTGGAGATGAGATGGAAAAAAGTTGATGCATTAAAAGATAAGAAGACCAGTGTTCGATTCCCAGCACCCACATAGCTGATCACAGCTGCCTGTATCTTCAGTTCCAGGGCATTGGACACCCCTCTTCTAGTCTCTAAATGTACTGTACTCATGTGATCCACAGATATATAGGAGGCAAAACACCTATACACATAAAATAGAAAAGAAAAGGATGTTTAGCAACGTTTTAAACAAAAGAAGAAATTCAGGGAAGAAGTTAGGTTTGATCACATTTTCAAATGACACTTAAAACACTTTCCGTGTCTGACATGTTCTGAAACTTGCTCTTTAAATTGAATAGTTTGGTCACCAGAAGAACTTGGGAAAGCTTTCTCTAGCACCTGCCCCTATACTCCATACCCCTGGGTTCACTCCGGGGCCACATGAGGATTTGGTGAGTGCCTGCTACAAGCAGGTTCACTTAGGAAAGCCCAGAAGAAAACATCCTTGCCTTTCTGCCACTTACCAGATCTTTCTGGGTCTAAAGGTCACTTCTTCCCTGTTCTGCCCCACCCCCAACCTCCAATGCTTCCAAATCAGATATCCTACTTCCAGGTCCCAGCTGGCTTACCTTCTGACTACCCTGAAGTTCAAGGTTATTCTTCACAGTCACACTGCTCATTTGTGTCTGGTCTCCCTCATTAGCTTCTGTTCTGTGTGTAGAAAGGAAGCTTGCACTTTTTTTCTGAACTGAAGCTTGTCTAACCTGCTGCCCATGGGCCTCATGGAGCCAAGGATAGCTAAGAATATGGCCCAACATAAACTTGTAATCTTTCTTAAAACATTATGAGGGCTTGGTGGTGATGGCACACACCTTTAATCCCAGAACTTGGGAAGTAGAGGCAGGTCAATCTCTAAGAGTTCAAGGCCAGGCTGGTCTACACAGTGAGTTCCAGGCCAGCCTACATCAAAAACAAAACCAAAGCGCAACAACAACAAAAGAAAAACAAACAAGAAAACCATTGTGAGATATTTTGTAATTTTTTTATAACCTGATCGTGCAATTCCTGAGATTGTACTTTGTAGATGACAACATCTTGTTGCACTGTCCCCAGCTTGGACATGCCTGATTGGTACTGTAGGCATCACCCACAGATGAGAGATTTGAGAAAAGGCTACACAGAATCCAGTCCCTTGTGGTCCAGCCTTGACTCTTGGGCTGCGTTGTTCATTAAGTTTCAAGGATTGACTGGATGTGATGCTCCAGGGAGGCACACAATGCCCTACTTCCTGGCTGTTGGCCTACTTCAAAAGAAAAATGGGTGTACAAGGCCCTGGCATGTCATGGTCTCTGTCATTAGTCACTGTGTCATTCCCTGGAGCTCTAGCTTCTGGTGGCCTCAATAGCTTTGTTAAGCCTTCAGCACCTCACACTTCGGCCTGTCTTTAAACAGAGCCGGATTCTCTCTCCAACACTGCAAGGCCCACACATGCTTCCAACACAAGCCTGGAGTCATCAAAGCAGCCCACATCACATATCACTCTCCAACCTACTGGGTCTACCATTTCTCATGTGTCATGTGTCTTCTCAACCTGTTCCTATCTGTTCCCCACATGGTAGTAAAGGGTCTCTTTCAAAAGCATTAATCAATATTGTCCTTCCCCTGCTCAACAGCTTCCTGTATGTTCCCACTATCAGCAGAACAAAACCCCAATTCCATCACAGGCCGCCTAACATCTTTTTTGTTTTTGTTTGTTTTGGATTTTTTGAGACAGGCTTTCTCTGTATTGCTTTGGAGGCTGTCCTGGAACTTGCTCTGTAGATCAGGCTGGCCTTGAACTCACAGAGATCCGCCTGCCTCTGCCTCCCGAGAGTGCTGGGATTATGCACCACCAACGCCCGATCTGCCTCACATGATCAGCTAAAGACAGCTCTTCCCCATGACTAAGCAAACGACTATCTTCCATCTGACTCTTTATGTCCGCTCTATGGAATTATCTGCATTTCATGTATGTTTTAGTATTTATCACCGGCTCCTCTCACTAGAATGTGTGGGACCCTGTGAGTGTTGACATCGTGACTATGGTGGTCACCTCAGATCCTAGAACAGTGCCAGGCACACAGGAGATAGTCAACAAGTACATGACAAAGGACTCATTCCCACCCATGCTAATTTCATATCACGGTTCACTGGGGATTTTAAGCATCTGTATACTCTATGTATACAAAAGCACAATTAATCACTGCAAATCGTGGCACTTAGGAAGATCCTGACACAGAACATTTTGGGCATTTCACTCACCTAATATTCTTTGGGCAGCGTGAGAACACAAGAGTGATGAATGCCCACAAAGCTGTGGTAACTTACTCAAGCTTTGAAAGTCTAGCCTTCTTTGGAACCACCACACAGAGGAAACCTGCTCATCTGAGTCTTGGAGTCACTTATTTGCTATTCTGTGTACTTGAGGCAGTGGCTTCATCTGTTGGCACAAACAATTTTATAAATAAATATAAAATATAAATAAAATTTACTTTAGGTTAGAGGCTCACATAACATTGGCATCTTTGAAATGAAAAACTAAATTATCCAAATAGCAGAATGATGTTAATTCCCTTCATGGCTATTCAATGGTATATTTTATAATTCAAAAAATTAAAATAAAAATAAAATTTTGTTATAAAAATGCCCTTGAAAATACAGAAAAAGAAAAAATACATACCAAAATTAACCATACCCCAAATTTATACATCTTGGTGAATTTCTACATAGTTGAGTAACCATTTTGGAACAGGAGTTGTGGAGCTTTACATGTTACACTTTTATCATTGAATATGTTTTATTTTATTAGTTTTTTTCGAAACAGGGTTTCTCTGTGGCTTTGGAGGCTGTCCTGAAACTAGCTCTTGTTGACCAGGCTGGTCTCGAACTCACAGAGATCTGCCTGCCTCTGCCTCCCAAGTGCTGGGATTAAAGGCGTGCACCACCAACGCCCAGCTCTGAATATGTTTTATAATTTTAGGTTATCTTAGATGTATGGTTCTCAACTTGAAGTGATTCTTTTTTTTAAGATTTTATTTATTATGTATACGACATGCTGCTTCCATGTATATCTGCACACCAGAAGAGGGCACCAGATCTCATAACAGATGGTTGTGAGCCACCATGTGGTTGTGGGGAATTGAACTCAGGACCTCTGGAAGAGCAGTCAGTGCTCTTAACCTCTGACCATCTCTCCAGCCCCCAACTTGAAGTGATTCTATCCCCACTAAACATGTTGAAATGTCTGGAGACATTTTTGGTTATCATCATCACTACTAGAGGGAAGAAAGTGGATTGAAGTCCAGGGTGTTGCTTAGTAGCCTACAAGACACAGGATAGCCAGTGATACAGGCTGAACTGTACTCTGGCCTCCTGTGTGTTCAACTGGTGTGCCACAACAGCAAGGGATGGGCTGTGAGCAGGTCAGTGTCACTGTCACGCCAATTTTCTTCCATTCCAAAGAACAGCAGTATTTGATAAATCATATCACAATTCAAGCAAAGTTTGCAAAGGGAGAAAGTATTACAAAAATAACAGTGAATCCTAGTCTTAGTCACTGTTTTACTGCTGTGAGGAGACATCGTGATCAAGGCAGTTTATAAAATAAAGCATTTAACTGGGAGCTTGCTTGTAGTTTCAGAGGGTTAGTCCATTATCGGGTGAAATGTGGAGACATTTACACAGTCCTTTACCAATTCTTGAGTCCACATGTATCTACCAGCCCAACCTGTATGTCCCACCTGTTTCCCTAGGGGACCGTGACTGACACAGTTAAGTGGAGCATGTACAGCTCAGCACTGGTGTATTTCAGGGGCCTTTAGCACAGCTCTTTGAGATGATGGCCTGTAAGGACTCACATGTGGATCTCCTTTTCCTTTCATCAAGGTCATGTTTTCTCTACCCCGTTTCCATCCTTGTGAATGTTAAACAAACCTCTATCAAGGTGCATTAGCAGGATGCAGCTTCCATCTCTTGTCCTAGCAGAACCCATTTGTGCCCTCTGTGTCAGAGCCGCAGACAGTGAGAGTCATTCACTCAAGCTTTCTAAATGTCAGGAGGGCGACCAGAAATGTCTGCTGTGAAATGTCAATGGCCCTTTATTGTGAGCCCTTGATGATGATCTTTATGTTAGAGCCTGTTAGTTTTCAAGGATATTAGGTAGGAGGAACAAGGAATAACTTCTCTAGGGACGATGGGACTTTTTTTCCCCTCAGCCCTTCTGTCTTATTCATTTATTTCTTCCATTTCCAAGAACAGCAGTATTTGATGAATCATGATATCACACAGTTCCACCAAAGTTTGCTAGGGGAGAAAGCATTACAAAAATAACAGTGGATACTTGCTTTAGTCAGTGTTCTGTTGCTGTAAAAAGACACTATGACCAAGGGGACTCCTGTAAAATAAAGCATTTAATTGGAACTTGCTTATAGTGAGTTTCAGATGGTTAGTCCATTATTGTCATGGTAGGGAGTTTAGTGACAGGCAGGCAGGCGTGGTGCTGGAGAAGTAGCTGAGAGCTCACATCTGATCCCCAAGTTGCCAGCAGAGAGAGGCACTGGGCTTGGCTTGGACTTTTGAAACTTTAAAGCCCACTTCCAATGACACACTTCCTCCAACAAGGCCACACCTACTCTAACAAAGCCATACCTTCTAATCCTTCCCAAACAGTTCCACTAACTGGGGACCAACATTCAAGTATATGAGCCTATGGGGGGCATTCTCATTCAAACCACTATGCCACCTAAGAAATACTAATACTTTCCTCCTGTGACCAGTTGTCTTGGTTTCATTTCTGTTGCTGTGTTAAAATACCCCGAAAAAGGGTAACTGGGAGGGTAATGGTGTTATTTTCATTTTCGATTCCAGCTTTTAGCCCATCATTGTAAATAAGTCAAGGAGGGAAGTTCGAATAGCTAGACATATCACATCCACAGCCAAGAGAAGAAGGAAATGAATTCATACATGCCTCCTTGCTTGCTTGTACTGAACTCAGTTTCTCCACTCTTACACAGTTCAGACCTCCTGCCTTGGAAATGGTGCTACCCAGGTGTTGTAATTCAGGGAAACCTGGCCCTGCCTCTCACCCACCTGCGCATGGCAGGTGTTTGTACCCTAGCTCTTTAAAAGAGAAGCTCCAGCGGGGCGTTGGTGGTGCACGCCTTTAATTCCAGCACTCGGGAGGCAGAGGCAGAGGCAGAGGAAGAGGCAGGAGGATCTCTGTGAGTTCAAGGCCAGCCTGGTCGCCAGAGCGAGTGCCAGGATAGGCTCCAAAGCTACACAGAGAAACCCTGTCTCGGAAAAACAAACAAAAAAAAAAAAGAGAGAGAGAGAGAGAGGCTCCACCCACTTCCGTTTTTTTCCTGCTGTTTCTCTGGAGGGCAGAGAGAACCTTTCCTGTTCCCCCCAGTACCGTCTCTGTGTCTCTTTACCTCTTTACCTCTTTTCTCTTTTCTCTTTCCTTCCCTTATTTCCTTCCTCCTCAATAAAACTTTCAATATGAGTCGCATCTACAGGTTTCCCCATCCACACTCCATCACCCACTGCCAGACCGCTATCCTCATGAGTTCCAGCGTGGGATTGAGTGCCTGCCACCTGCGGTCCCAACCCATTACACTTTATTCCTAACACCAGGTGGGCTGGGTCTTCCCACATCAATGAACTTAAGACAATCACCTATAGACATGCCCACATGCCAGTCCAATGTAGACAGTCTCTCAATAAGACTCTCTTCCTAGGTGATTCTAGGTTGTGTCAAGTTGGCAATTAAAGATAACCATCATACCTAGCCTCACAGGGTTAAGGTTAGAGTTAGTTAGGAGTGGGCCATCTACTCGTCCCTCATTGCCTCTTCTTGTGAACATACTTAAGATTATGTGCCCTTAAAGATTTTATTTTTATTCTTTAAATTGTGTGTGTGTGTGTGTGTGTGTGTGTAATTGCATGTGTATGCAGTGCCTGGGGATGCCAGAAGAAGGCATCAGATCCCCTAGAGCTGGAGTTGCAGGCAGTTATGAGCTGCCTGTCATGGGTTCTGGGAACTCAACTCCATTCCTTTGTAAGCATAGTAGGCATGTTTAACTGCTGAGTGGTCTCTCTAGCTTTGGGTTCTGTGCTCGTGATCTGATTGAGGCTTCAGAAATTATCCTATTTATCCAACAGCATTTACTGATCACTTATAATAAGCTGTACCCTAGAGAGAGAACAGTGACCATGACACAGGCAGCTATATTATGATATCTGACAGCTGCTCACAGCCTTTGACAGTTGCTCACAGTTCAGGCGAGTTAAGCATCAATAAGTAATTACCCAAAGGTATGAGGAACCCAGCAGGGGGAGCCTATTCTGCCTGAGGTGCTCAGAAAGGTTCATTGAGGAATTGACAGTTATGCTAGGTGTTGAAGGAGCTGAAGACATTCACTGGGAAGGGGGAGGGGAAAGACCATCCCAGGAAAGAGAGGCCAGCATAGGCAAAGGCACAATGAAAGTTGATAAAAGATGGAGGGTTCAAAGATTAACAGCTAGCTCTCTGTAGCTGCAGATTGGGGGATTTGAGAGAGAGCAGCGGTGGAGTAGGATAACACCAGAGAAGAGCTGGGGAAAACAGGCTGGGTTCAAATCCTGATTCTACTGTGAACTAAAATTCCTGAAGAGAAGCTGTGAACAAAGAACTCCCGGAAGGAGTCTGTGTCTGCAGAGACTAAAGGACCCATTGGAATTTTGTAGGCCCAGATGCTAACTGGTTTATCTTGGACTCATTTGGGCCTCTGGAACAGCCATGCCTTTCCCCACTCTGTTATCTGAAGTGATAAAAAACAAACAAACAAACAAACAAACAAACAAACCTCTTAGAAACCATTAACTTAGAGCACAAGCTTCCACCAATCCAAGGGCTCAAATGTCATCAGGTAACATCTGAGGCCTACAAAGAAAGGTCCCTTGTCTCCAGGTACCTGCCTCTCTGATGCAGCCGCCAATGTATTTAAAATTTGCCTTGATTTATGACTTACTTTGTTCTGTAAAACTACAAAAAAAAAACTTCATGAGACTGCTTCGATGCTGGAGCATAGAATTAGGGTAACCTAAATTGGGATTCCCAGATCACAATCATTCAAAAGGGCTCCAAAATAATCTCTTATTCCCTTAAGATGAAAGCCGTGGCCTTTACTTCACTATGGAAATTGAACTTTCACACTGTAGAACCAGTTGGTGGTGGTTTTTTTTTAAAGCTAGAGATAACATTATTGGATTTCCTTTTTAGCAAGGTTAGTTTGGTGATATCGTGGAGGGTGTGCTGGAAGGGAATATGGCTTGGAGGCACTTCATTGTGACATAAGGACTGAGGCCACTGGGTGGAAGGAGAATGACTAACAAAGCAGAGGGGAGGAGCCCCTAGGAAGTAGGGATTGTGGGGAAAGGAGGGCTAGGAGAGTGTGCCTTAAGATAATTGTAGTTGGAGTGGTTAAGATCATTGACTGCTCTTCCTGAGGACTCTGATTAGTCTATGGCTATACCACCCCCAACTCACTTGATCTTGTCCAGAGGAGCTGCCTTCAATCCCCAGCACCCACATGGCAGCTTACAACTGTCTATAACTCCAGTTCCAGGGGATCTGACAGCCACTGTCACACATAGATGTAGGCAACACACCAATGCACAAAATGTAAATAAATCTTTAAAAAAGATAAATTGTAGTTCAAGTTTATATAGTACAGAGTCCTCACCAAAAAAGGCCCAGATGAGTTTGTTAATATTGATGGTGTGTGTGTGTGTGTGTGTGTGTGTGTGTGTGTGTGTGTGTGTGTATAGCCAGACCTGACACTGCTCAGGTGGCTAAGAACTCAAAATTGAATAGGCCTTGGGCCTAGGGCAAAAGCAAATGCTACTGTTCTGCTAAGGAAATGTAATAATAAAATGACTCCTAAGGACATTCTGGTATACCCAAAGGTCATGCTCAGCCATCATCAGAGTAGCTTCCTCTTGTGGTAGATGGGAAATAACAGAGCCCCACAACTGGACAATGTGCAGAGAGTGAGAGATTTTGGAGCACTGAGTCCTTAATAGGATATCTTCATTCGATCCCTCCCCTCAGGACTCAGGGAGCAATGAGAGCAATGAGGAAGAGAGAGGCAGAAAGAGTGTAAGAGCCAGAGGGGAGCGTAAGAGACAGAGAATCATAGCCGCAGGATCTCCGCGAGTCCAGGCAACAGCAGGATATCTGACAGTTTCATTGAGGGCCCAGTGAGGATGGTGTGTCAGAGGTCTTGAACCAGACCAATGACTCGTCGCATCAACATTTGAGGGTGGGGATGATTGGACAAAAGGGAACACTGCGTGACACACCGCAGCTCCTGATGGCCACTAGGGTGAATGAAGAGGTGTTAGAAAGATGGAGGATGGAGGTGTTTTTCTGTTTGTTTTTATCTAATTGGGGGGGGAGGGGAGTTCTTTGGAGGAATGCTGCAGGGGTAAGGGGTGGATATGGAAGGACTGGGAGGTGAGCGCAACTGGAGTGCATGGTGGAAAATTCCCAAAGAATCAATAACGCACACACACACACACACACACACACACACACACACACACACACACACACACACACACACGGGGGTGTGTGTGGCAGAGGTGACTAAGGAAACACACAGGAATGATGCACATATGAACTCACAGAGAACTGACAGTACGCATGGGGCCTTCAAGGCAGATATAGGGTCCAAGCACTGAGAGGGAGAAATGGATGAAGGATCCCATCTATAACCAAGAAGCTATCTCCAATTGACATCTGCTTGCAAAGGAAACATTAGTTTCCTCCAATGGAGTCTTTTTTTTTTTTTTTGGTTTTTCTGAAAGATTTTAGTTTGCTGAGAGAAAAAGTTTTGAAAGATTTTAGTTCACAGAGAGAAAAAGTTTCCCACAGGCCTTGGCCCACTACAAGGGGGTTGGCCCCAACCCCGGGCACATCCTATGGTTTAGATGGGGGCAATCGCCAAGACAACTCTGTTTGGGTCACACCTGGCTGGCCAACAGACAATCAAGGACTTTCCAGTGTACAGTCTGTGGTTTTTCCTTTGTAAAAAAGCAGGTCACACCTGGGTGACCACTCTAACATGATATCATACTTTGTAATCAATCACTTTGTGCCCCTTGCCTGTATGCTGATCTGCAGTTTTTTCCTATATAAGGAGCTTGCACCCCATGCTGGGGTGTGCAGCTTCCCTGATATTGCTGACACCCGAATGCGCATTCGTTCAATAAACCCTCTTGCTTTTGCAGCTCTTGGTCTGGTTTCTGAGTCTCGGTGGCTCCTTGGGATCCTGAGGCCCTTAGGGGTCTGGGGGGGGGTCTTTCATTTCAAGACAGGGTTTCTCTATGTAGCTTTGGAGCCTTATCCTGGCACTCGCTCTGGAGACCAGGCTGGCCTCGAACTCACAGTGATCCACCTGCCTCTGTCTCCTAAGTGCTGGGATTAAAGGTGTGCACCACCAATGCCCGGCTTCCAATGGAGTCTTACTGACTATATTAACCCTTAAGGGCAAGCCCCATGCCCAGCTGTAGATGGCCAACACAAAACAATCTCAGTGGTATTTTCGTAGATCCTCACACTGCTTCATTGGGCATTTTTGTATTACTGGTCTTTTGCTTGTATATTATGGTCTCTGATTTTGTATTCTTATGGGGATTAAAGGTGTGCACCACCACCGCCTGGTGTTTTTTTTTTTTAATTACGGTTTGTTTGTTTATTTTATTTGCTTGTTTGTTTTATAAAGAGATAGAGAACTAAAGAACATGAAGTTGGGTGGGGAGGTGGGGGGATCTGGGAGGAGTTGGGAGATAGGAAAACAAGATCCAAATACATTAATTTTTTTCATTAAAACATGTGTATGTATTAGGCTGATAAAAATGCACAAAATGTTCCAGAGGCTCTGATGCCCTCTTCTGGCCATGGCCGGTACTGCATGCAAGTAGTGCAAAGATACACAGGCCCGCAAAACACCCATACATATAAACTAAAAATAAATAAAATATCAAAACCTGAGCCGGGCGTTGGTGGCGCACGCCTTTAATCCCAGCACTCGGGAGGCAGAGGCAGGCGGATCTCTGTGAGTTCGAGGCCAGCCTGGTCTCCAGAGCGAGTGCCAGGATAGGCTCCAAAGCTACACAGAGAAAACCTGTCTCAACCCCCCCCCCAAAAAAAAAAATCAAAACCCAAACAAATAAATAAATTACGCAAACGTGAATGAATTGTTTACTTAAAATTTATATTATAAAATTTTAGAGAAGTGGTCAGGAAATTTTCTTGTAACGTTTAGGATAGCCTATACCCTGGGCTTTGGGGACACTAATGTGTGTCCACTACCACTGTACACTACCACTGTAGAGACTAAGTGGACACACATTCTATGTCAGTAGTTGGATACTTAATGAGAATATAGCTCTCTAGATCTAGTTCACTACCAGAAGACTGTAGTCACAGGAATGGGACATTGTTGTTTACCCTTTCTCTGGATGTCTAGTGTAGCTTTGGGAACCATAAACACCAAAACCTCTTAAGCTATCATGGAAACTGCATTCCCAATTTGATTTCTGATGGTGGGGTCACCCTGAAAGGACCCATATAGGTGGGTCCTTGATAGTGCTCTTTGTGTGAGACTGTAAGCTACCATGTAAGTACAGAAGGGACAAAAGACTCAGCGGTTTGGTTTATTCAAAATAGTGTGTGCATACATTATCTTTATTTTACTCCCCTCCTCATGTAACATAACATATCTCTATTTTATATTACAAGGAATAAGCACTACTAAGTCTACATCACATGTTTGTTACAGGATCAGAATACACATCTAACAGCTCTGGGCAAAGGACTGGTGCGCGCGCGCGCGCACGCACACACGCGCGCACACACACACACACACACACACACACACACACACACACACACACACAGACACACACACACACACACACACACACACAGCCTTAATTCATAAAGCAAAGATATGTTATTGTAGGGGATACCCTAACCACGCCCACTTGGGGCTGTTACAGGTAATGCTAGCCACACCCACTTGGGCGTGGTCAGGGGATGTGAGGAAGGTTTAAGAGTGAGGGACAAGCCCTTTCTACTTAACCTTGCTCCCTGCCGACTGGCTAGGCTGATCTGAGTGAGTAGCAACTTCCTAATTAAACTACCTTTATATCTAGACCTGACTCCGTATTGCCATTCCACTTTATGTTCCTGCATCTTTGTATTTTGGAAGGAATTCAGGGGTTGCATGAATATCAGGCAAGTACTCTAACAGTTAGCCACACCTCCAGCCCTACATTTTACATTAAAAAAACCCCAAGCAGATGGATTTTCTTATTTGCAATCAACAGCATGCTAGCCTTAAAGACTGGAATTCTTGTTATGTCCCACCAGTCCAAGATGAGGCTGCCTGTGGGTTTAGGGCATGTTTGTCAGATATGTATCTGGACTTCCAAGGACCTTGTGTTTGTTTTCCTGATTTTTATTTATTTCTTTTTAAAAATTGAGGCCAACACACCCATTTCTTTCTTCAGCTTGATTTTCATTTCCTTGCTTCTGGAGTCAAAATGTAGCATACATTTCAAATATATTTATATTTGATGCAGGGACTAGAATCCAGTCCGAATGCATTGTAAAGGAGCACTCGGCTGCTCCACCGCATGGCTCTGTATATCTCAGTTATAATGTACTATGGTCTGATTTTGGTCATATTCTACAGGTTTTGCTCTGTAGCACTCCTGGCCACGTACTTAGACATCAGTCAAAAATTCATGAGAAAAGGGTTTTTATGGGGGGTGTGTTGAGACAAGGTTTCTCTGTAGATATGCAGCCTGTCCTGGAACTAGCTCTTGTAGACCAGGCTAGTCTTGAACTGACAGAGATCTTCCTGCCTTTGCCTCCCAAGTACTAGGATTAAAGGCGTGCACTACCACCACCTGGTGAGAAAGGTTATTTTTTCTTTTTAACCAAAAAAACACAAACAATTAATTTTATTTAAGTGTATGCATGTTTTGTCTGCATATATGTCTTTGCTCCCCATGCATGCTTGGTGCCCTTAGAAGCCAGAGGATGCTGTCGAATCTCCTGGAACTGGAGCTATGGACAGATGTAAGCCACTCACTATGTGGGTGCTGGGAATCAAACCTGGGTCTTCCAGGAGAGTAGCCAGTCCACAAAACCATTGAGTCATTTCTTCAGCCCATTTTTTTCTTTAGATAGTCTTACTATGTAGACCAGGCTAGCCTCAAACTCACAGGGATCCACCTGCCTCTGCCCCTTGAATGCTGGAAGAAAGGCATGCTCCATTTTATACTCAGTCAGAAAAGTGGTTTTTAAGCTTCCAGGTGAGAAGTTGGGGCCTCTTTTTCTTTTTCTTCTTTAACGTTAGTACCCAGAAGCAGAGCTTTTTATACGAGATCCATTTTAAATATGAGATGGAATTTGGAAGAATCTGAGAGGCCACAGGTTTGCTCATATCTAGCTAAATAAAAAAAATGCTTTCAGGTTTTGTATATTCAAAAAGTCTTCTGAAATGGCTTTTGTTTTGTATTTACAGACAGGGTCTCATGCATTTCAGACTGACTGAAAGTTTATGTATCTGAAGATAATCTTGGACTTCGGATCCTCCTGCCCCTACTTCCTGAGGGTTGGGACCACAGGTGTGCAGCACCATGACAAATTTATGTCGTGCTGGGGATTGATCCCAGGGCTCTGTTCATGCCAGGAAAGCACCTGTCAGCTGAGTTATATTCCAAGCCAATGAAATTTTCTCTAAGATTTCCATGATAGTGGATGTAGCTCCATGGTAGAACACGTAGACCCTCCCCCCACCCAATTCTGTTAAAGTAATGACCTCTTTGTGGGGGAGACAATTTAAATACAGTGGAGTAATGCAATCTTGAGAATAGAGCTTTAGATGACTCAGTTGGTAAGGTGCTCATGGCATAACCATGAGGAATTTGCATCCTACAGTACAAAGATGGATGCAGAAACACAGGCCTCTAATCTGTGTGATGGAGAGGAGGAGACAGGAGGATCCCTGGAGCATGATGCCCAGATAGTCTTACTGAATTGATGCTCTCCAGAGACATGCTGGCACATGCCTTTAATCCCAGCATTTGGGAGGCAGAGGCAGGTGGATCCCTGAGTTCAAGGCCAGCCTGGTCTATAGAGTGGGTTCCAGGACAGGCAGGGCTCCACAGAGAAACCCCGTGTCAAAAAAGCATTAAGTAATTTTTTTTTTTGTGAGGCCAGCTTGGTCTGCACATCAAGTTCCAGGCCAGTCAGGACTGCATAGCAGGACCTTGTCTTAAAAAAAAGGAAGATCCTCAGATTCTTAGGAGCTCCCTACAAAGTTTTGGTATAGAAGTTTTTCCTGTAGAGCGCTCCTTCCCCTCTTTTCTCTGTCTCCCCTCCATTTTTCCATGTTGCATAGGAAGCCCTAGTTTACTTGTCCATACATGTCATTCCCCTTTCAATACATGAGATGTAGGTAGTTCATTTGGAGCCACAGTGGGATATTTGGGATCCTCCTATCTAATGTGCCTCCTGGGAGAGACCATGGTTGTTTGGCTTCGCAGAGACTAATTCTCAGGGGGAAACGTATGGCATGAGAAGACTGAGCTTGTCCATGATCTTCTAAGTCACAAAAGGAGCAAAAGTTTCTGTCCCTTGCCCAAGGAAAGTACTGGTTCTGAGAGCTCCTGGTTCAGAATGTACAGGAGCCATTCATTCTTCACTGTGGTTCATATGCATGAATACTGACTCCATCAGTTACGTAATTTCAGTGATGTGATTTTCTTCCTTCTTCCTTAAAAGCTCTTCCCAGTGAGAAGTATTAGGAGCCATATAGAATGGAGTTCATCCTGTTTTCTATGTAACTTCCCAATCATTTTGTTTTGCTTATTTGAGACAAAGTCATCCCATGTACTTTGCAAAAATTCTCACTTCTGTTACCATTCCCAACTTCCAAATGACTTTCATTAAGAGTTTTATTTTATTTTAATGCGCTTCAGCAACTATAACTTTTTAAATAGAAATCTCTGAAGACAAATAACAGACTTTGTTATTAATAGTTATTTGTTATTAATAGTGCTTTGTCTTTACTTCACTGCTCAAGGCTTTTCATGGTGGGTGCTGTTTAAACATTTGTTAATATTGAAGCAGTTGTAAGCCATAGATTGATAGTGAAAAGTTACTTTAAAAGTATAGCACAATGCAAATTATGCATGTACTTTTGGATTTCCTGGTTTTGTGACCAAGGAGTAGCTACCTTGAATAAACAGAAAGAAAATTTTTTAAAAAAGGAAGAAAGAAAGGAGAGAGACAGAGACACAGAGAGAGACAGAGACAGAGGGTGGGAGGAGAGAGAGAGAGAGAGAGAGAGAGAGAGAGAGAGAGAGAGAGAGGAAGACACCTGACTTTAGTATATACATGTGAGTGTGTCAAACTTGAACACACATAACATGAACATGTCAAAAATATAAAGCAAAGAAAAAAAAACAACCTCAAAACTGTAAAGAGCAAAATGTCGAATCACAGGCAGAAACATCAGAATAATAGCAGATCTGTCATCAGCAACCCTAAAATTTAAGAAAGCAGGCTATGATATACTCCAAGCCTTGAAAGTACATATTTGCCAATCAAAATTGTTCTACGCAACAAAATTATCTATTAAGATAGATGGAGAACTATGAATTGTTCAAGACAAAAAATGCTAAGGTAATTCACGATAACTAAGCCAGTACTGCAGAAAATTCTTTAAAACATCCTATACATAGAGGGAGAAGAAAGACAATTTCTCACATAGGAATGTAGGGCAGAATACAGTCCATGAAGGCAACAGATGTACAGAATAGAACTGGAAAGGAATCAGTTGTGTTTAACATGGGAAACAAGCAAAAGTCAGCACTATTAGGCAGGGAGAAAAAGAAATAACAAATAACCAACCAAAAACTAGTGAACAATAGCAAACACGTCTCAATTTTAACCTTGAATGCAAACAGCCTTAATTCATGAGTTAAAAGTCACAGGCTGGATTAAAAAAAAAGATCTAAATATCTGCTGTCTCTAAGAAACATACATAGCTAGGAAAGACATCTAAAACCAAGTGTCAAAATTTAGAGATCAAAAATACCAAGCAAATGGAAGCTGCAAGCCAGCTGGCATAGCACTTTTCATAGCTGATAAAGTAGATTTCAAACCAAAACTAATCAGGTGAGATAAAGCGGGCCATTGCATATTGATAAAGGAAGTTATTAAGAAGACCTGTTGTAAAATATTATGCAACAAATTTTACAACCCCCAATTCAATAAAAATCAACACTGGGAGGTGTAAAAGGCCACATGGGTTCAGACACAATAATAATGGAGACTTTAATACAATGTTCTTTATGAAGCCACATGTGTGTGAGCTACAACACAACTTGTGGAAGTCAGAGGATAACTAACTCTATGGAGCTGCTTCTCTTTTTCTACATTTCTGCAGGTTCTGGGGATTAAACTCAGGACATCAGGCTCACATAACAAGTTCATCCACCTGCTGAGTCATCTAGCCAGCAAGGAAATGCAATCAGCCTAGATGTCCATCAATAGATAAATGAATAGTGAAAATGTGATACATACATTAAGAGAATTTTATTTATCCACAAAGAAAAAATGAAATCATAAAATTTTCAGGCAAAGGAATGGAACGGGACAACATTATATTAAGAGAGGCAAGCCAGGCTCCAAAAAACAAGTACTGTATATTCTCTTTCATATGTGGATCCTAGACTCTGCCAAGTATGCAAGTCCAGGTAGGAGTAAATATGGATAAAGACCAGGAAACTAGAAAGGGGGCTGTACGATTGGGAAAAAAAGGGAGACTTTAAGGGTGGGGGCAGGGAAGACAATAGAATAAAGTGGAAGGGGGCAATACTGGAAATGAAAGGATATAATGGGCAAAGAGTGTAAAGATGAGGGAGGAGTGGAGAGGAAGAATTGCTTATAATGAAGTATGTATAAAAATTTCATATGGAAACCTATTTCTTTGTAAGGTATTTAAAAGAAAACAGTGAGATGCAGTAAAATAGAGCAGTCATAATGTTATACTGCAACAGTTATGTGAATGTGGTCTCCATTTCATCATATATCCTTCTATGCTTTCACACTTGAAGAAATAATTTGAAACTTGTTTATATATTTGAATTTTGTCAGCATCACTATTTTTGCACTTTGGGTCTGTTATGTTAGAAAAGTTTATTAAAACACAAGCACAGAGATAAAGACTGAAAAGTTGGTCTGACAACAGAGATGGTACCAAGTGACTAATGGGTGGGTAATAGGTACAGTGTGGATACATTGTGCAGAGAGATGGTTCCCATTTTGGACAGGGTGGAGCAAAATAATGAGAAATTTCACTATGGTACTTGGAATTGTGTATAATTTAAATTGTATGGATTTTTTTTAAAAGATGATGATTTAGGTCTACATTGACTTGGTTATTTATTTGAAAAGAAAATATCTGATAGTTCCTTCTTAAAGCCAGAGGAACAGTTCAAGCCAAAGGTACCTACATTCATATTAATTTTGTGATTTGGGAATAATAGTAAATATAATTGGAAACCATACAGTATCAGAACCAAAGTCCATGATAATTGTCTGGACACAAATGAAATTCTATTTAGATATAATAGTTACTTATTTTTGTGACCAAATATTTGACAAGAGCCAGCTTAGGAGGGAAGGGTGTTTGGCTTACAGTTGCGGGGATTACAGTCTATCATGGTAGGAAAGTCATGGCAGCAAGAGCATAAAGCAGCTGATCATATCAAGTCCATAGTGAAGAAGTAAAGTAAGATGAACACTTGGTGATCAGTCTGCATTCTCTTTATTTAGTACAAGGCTCCACTCCATGCAATGATGCTACCCATATTTATGGTGAATCTTACCACCTCAATTAACCTAATCTAGAAACCCCATCATGGACATGCCCAAAGGCTTGTCTTCTGTGTGATTGTAAATCCTTTCCTGTTACTGGGATTGTCTTTTGTTGACTATATTGCTCCTTTTTCTAGGAGAAAAGGCTCCTTACATCCTTTTCCCACTCTGGGTACCACTGAGTCAAATGGAGACTATTGCTAACATTTGGCCAGCTCACAAGGAAGACATTACTTCACATAGATTTCTGTGATCTGTGTGGTTTGGATTTGCTGAAAGGGTACGTGTTCCCCAAAGCCCCATTCATGCATGTGAGCCTGCCCCACCATGTCTTGGGATAGCCAAGCTGGATCAGAATGATGCCCTTGGTTTCTGACATCTGGACCTCCTCTCTAGCCACTCACTGCCAAAGTGAGCTACACGCTAGCCACATCTCTGAGACATCAAGGAGCTTAAACATCTCCAGGAGGAATCTGCAACTAATTATGCCTCACAGACTGCTGTTAATGCAGGACCAGCTCTTTTCAGGCGCTGGAAATGGAACAGTGTTTGGATTTGGCAGGCTAACCTGACTCAGTTATGCATCCAATGGGGGGTGGGATGGAGAATACCAGTCGTTTGGAAGAACCTCACTCTTTGCAGGAGATGAGCACACCACCAGCCAGGACATTTGGCAGAAGAGTCACTCCCTCCTGGGCACAATCAGCTCATCTTTTAGTCATCTGCACTATGGAAAGTCTGGCTGCTTATTGAAAGGGATGGAAGGAGTGATTTTCTTGGGCTCTGCTGAGCTTGGATAGGCTTCTTCCATTGCTATTATGCCACAGGGTAGCAACTTTATTTAATAAACCCATCTTTTACAGACCAGAGGATAGAGGTAAGAATTCCCATGGGAGAAATGGCCCTGAAGTGAAGTGGGTAGCCACCCACAAACATGGCGGATGGGCCAGGAGCTTTGATCCTGTAGTCTAGATTCAAATGCTGGCTCCACCAGTGACTTACATCGTTACATCACATAGGTAGTTATGAGGCCCTATAATGGTGTGGGGATTGTTATTGCTATGTCATAGGGGTATTGTGAGGACAAGATGGGATAATCAATAGAAGGTACATAGCACACATTTTCAATGTGTGTTGCTTTATGTGTTAGGAATGACTCAATCCAAACATTCAAACAAGTTTTTATCTACTTTAACTTAAATTTAATGTGGGGTACCCATCTTGATACAGTGTGGGAAGTCCAAACTCACTTGCCTAATCTTCTCCACCCCAGAGCGGTTTAATGTTTGTTGATCATGTTTCCACACTGGATAGGGTCCTACTTTCCTCTCAAGTTTAGCAGTTCTGTTGTTCCCAAGACCTATTTGGATCACAGGGTTCTGGTAAAGATGGAACCCCTGACTCTGGGATCCAAGGTTCCTTTTGTATTATGTGGCTAAGTCCTCCAAGGTCCTGCCACCTTCCTAGGACATTGATAAAGCACCAGGAATAACAAGGGTGCTGACTCTTTCCTTCCCTGGAGGACTCACAATCAAACACTGGTATTTAAAATATATGAAAATTCCAACTGGCCCCGGAAGAGCAAGCCTTCCTATTAAATTCATTAGACCATGCTAACTGAAAAATATAAGAGATATTTTGCCAGTATTTTGCTGAAATGAAACAAGTACTAAATCTGCTAGGAATTAGAGTTCTGTCATTTCTTACACACTGCCTGAGATAATTATGGTTTTGAGCCCAACATAAGCATAGTGTGATTTTGTCTGAAAGTTGTGTTTTTATTAGTTTTAAAACTTCTATTTAGAAAAATGTAATGCTTGTGTTGCTAAGGAGGAAGGGCCAATGAGGCTCCACTCCTCTCTGGAGATCCACAGGCAGTTAACAGTTGCTGGGATGGAGAGAGATTTTCTTCAATGCTGTGGCCACTGGTAAGTTGCCTATGCTACTGTAAATAACCCATGACCCTGTAAGAACATTCCTGTAAAAAACCCTTATTAAACTCAATGTGTAACCAAAAATAAAGACGTGAAAACAGAAGGGAGACTGGTTGTGAAGTGGAAAGAGTAGGAGTGGGGTAGGAAGGTGACAAGAGACAATAATAGGGGGTAATATGACCAAAATACATTGTATATGTTATGAAAATCATAATGAAACCAGCTATTGTATATAACTAATATTTGCTAGTAAAATATATTGAAGTTTTTTGTTTTAATTTTATGTATATGTATGTGACTATGTGTGGTTTGTGTTTATGTGTGCAGTGCCCACAGAGGCCAGAAGATGGCATCATATCCCCTGGAGATGGAGCTACAGGCAGTTGTGAGCTGCCTGACCAAACTCCAGTGCTCTGCAAAAATCAATATGTGCTCCTAGCTGGCAAACCATTTCTCTAGCCTTCTCCTCAATATTTTCTTAAAAGAAGAAAACAATAATACTTATGGGAAAGTTACAAGAACAATCCAACAAATACTTGTGCATCTTTCACCTTGGATTCACATTTTGTTTTGTTTTGTTTTTCGAGACAGGGTTTCTCTGTGTAGCTTTGGAGCCTATCCTGAGATCCGCCGGCCTCTGCCTCTAGAGTGCTGGGATTAAAGGCCTGTGCCACCAACGTCTCCCCTCGTCTCCCCTCGTCTCGTCTCCTCTGGTCTCCCCTGGTCTCCCCTGGTCTCCCCTGGTCTCCCCTGGTCTCCCCTCATCTCGTCTCGTCTCCCCTTGTCTCGTCTCGTCTCCCCTTGTCTCGTCTCGTCTCCCATCATCTCATCTCCCCTCGTCTCGTCTCGTCTCATCTCCCCTCGTCTCGTCTCGCCTCCCCTCCTCTCCCCTTCCCTTCCCTTCCCTTCCCTTCCCTTCCCTTCCCTTCCCTTCCCTTCCCTCCCCACCTCTCCCCTCCCTTCCCCTCCCCTCCCTTCCCTTCCCTTCCCTCCTCTCCTCTCCCCTCCCCTTCCTTCCTTTCTTCATTCCTTCCTTTTTTGTTTTTAAAGACAGGGTTTCTCTGTGTAGCTCTGGCTGTCCTGGAACTAGCTCTGTAGACTAGGCTGGACTCAAACTCACAGAGAACTTCCCGCCTCTGCCTCTTGAGTGCTGTGATTAAAGGCATGCACCAACAACACCTGGCAGAGTTTATTTTTTATAACTTTTATTCTTCTCTCATACATTACATCTCGACTGTGGTTTCCCCTCCTTCCCCTCATCCTATTCCCTCCTCTCACCTCCCCTTCCCACCAGATCAACTCTTCCTCTGTTTCCCTTTGAAAAAAAGAGCATGCCTCTCAGGGATATCCTTCAAGAATGGCCTAACAAGATACAATAAGACTGGGCACAAATCCTCTTACCAAAGCTGGACATGGCAACCCAGTAGGAGGAAAAGGGTCCCACAAGCAGGCAAAACTGTCAGAGACTGTCCTTACTCTTACTGTTGGGAGTTACACAAGAACACCAAGTCACACAACCACAACATACATGTAGAGGACCTAGCTCAGACCCATCCATACAGGATCCTTGTTTGTTGTTTCAGTCTCTGTGAGCCCCTGTGAGACTGCTTAGTTGATTGTGTGGGCTGTGTTCTTGTGGGTGTCCTTGGCCCCTCTAGCTCCTATAATCTTTCTTGTCCCTGAGATGTTGAGTTTAAACGTCAATTTATCCTTAAAGAGCTCCAGACTCTTTTAGGTAATGAGTATAAACTGCACATCCTTGTGCACAAGGTTGTTGCAAGGATCAAAAGAATTTTTCCTCTTTGTCAACAGCAAAATACTACAGAAGCAGACAAGACAGGGCTTTACACATGTCCCTTTCTAGTTAGATCCTGGGACTTAACTGCAAAACCCTGAAGGATAGGAAGACATGAGACAAAGGCTAAAAAATGGTGTCAACAGCTAAACTTGAGGGAGATGACAGTAAAATTAACCAAAAAAAAAAACCCTTTAGAAAATGGTTAGGAGGCTCCATTTTCCTCAGACAACAACATTTCTTCTTTTGTTTAATTGAAAAGTCTCTCTCTCTCTCTCTCTCTCTCTCTCTCTCTCTCTCTCTCTCTCTCTCTCTCTCTCTCTCTCTGATACAAGGTTTCTCTATGTATCCTTGGCTGTGCTGGAACTAGCTCTGTAAACCAGGTTGGCCTCAGACTCACAGAGACCCACTGCCTCTGTCTCCTGAGTTCTGGGATTAAAGGCATGTGACACCACCACCAAGCAGAAAAGATCTCTTAAATATTGAGGAGCTGTGATTCTACTTCTAGACTTTGCTTGCCCCCCCAGTTGAGGTATAAATTTTTCAGAGGAGAATGCACAGATCTTAACGACTGTTTCCATCACCCCAAGAAGCCTCTGTCATGTCTCTTGTCAGTAACTTCCACACTCACTGTAAGAAAAACTGTTGTTATGGTATTGTTATTATGGTATATGCTATTATGGTATTGTTTTCCTGTTCCTGAACTTCACAAATTTCATCATACAGTATGTAATTTTTTTGTATTTGACTTCTTCTTTTTCAGCATTGTTGGTTAGATTCATCCCTGTTTGTATATAGGATTAGTTCAATGATTGTCTTAATTGCTGTATAGTATTTTATTTGCACATATCACAGTGTTTATCCTCTTTACTATAGATAAACCTTGTGTTATTTCCAGCTTTGGGTTATTATGAAGAACAATGCCATACACACACACACACACACACACACACACACACACACACACACACATATATATATATATATATATATATATATATATATATAATATATATCTGATAAAAATCATAGTTATTGGCTGGGCAGTGGTGTCACACGCCTTTAATCCCAGCACTTGGGAGGCAGAGGCAGATCTCTGTGATTTCGAGACCAGCCTGGTCTACAAGAGCTAGTTCCAGGACAGACTCCAAAGCCACAGAGAAACCCTGCCTGGAAAAACCAAAAAGTCATAGTTATTAGTTATACACCAGGAATGGGGTTGTTTAGATATAGAATAGAATATAGAATATATCTAAACACAGCATTTCCAAAGCATTCATATTATCTGTACTTCTATCCACAAGTGAGCCCTAGCTTTCCTCAGATTACCAGGACTTGGTATTGTAGTCTTTTTTTGGGTTTATACTATACTGGTGAGTGTGTAATGACACCACACTGAGTTCTATTGACATTTTTGTAGAAGGTTGCAGTGATCAATGAATAGGTCATGTCTGCTGTTCCAGTGCCAGCCTCTGGTAGCTGCTTCTATGAGGAAGTGGAAGAGAACAAGGCAGACTCCTGAGATACAGGCTAGAGTGATCCCATAAATGTCATCATTAGAGGATCTCTCCCTCCCTCTCCCTTCCCCTCTCCTACTCCCTCTCTCTCCAATGTGTTGTGGATGCTTTTCTCACCTGTGGCCATCTGGCATCTTTTGAATACACATTCTTTATTAATTTATTTTTTTGCACTCCAATCTTGTTCCCCTCCCTCATCTCCACCCATTCCTCCTCACTCCCCCCTCAACCTCCCATCTGCTCCTCGGAGAGGATAAGTCTCCCTAGGAAGTCTACTAACTCTGTCTCATCATTTCATTGAGGCAGGACCAAGGCACCTCTCCACCCCACACCCCTGTGTCCAGGCTGAGCAAGGTATCTCTCCATATAGAATGGGCTCCAATAAGTCAGTTTGTGCATTAGAGTTAGATCTTGTATCCACTGTCCGTGGCCTCATATATTGTCCCAGTCACACCAATGTCACCTATATTAAATGGAATCCAGTTCAGCCTTATGCAGGTTCCTCATTTGTCAGACCTGAGTCAGTGATCTCTCACTAGTTCGGGTCAGCTGATTCTGTAGGTTTCCTCATCATGGTCTTGACTCCTTTGTTCATATTATTGCTCCTCCCTCACTTTGATTGTACTCCAGGAGCGTGGCCATTGGTTATTGTGGATTTCTGCATCTGCTTCCATCTGTTTCTGGAAGAGGATTCTAGCTTCTCTGGTGTTGTGGATTGTAGGCTGGGTATCTTTTGCTTTATGTCTGGTATCCACTTGTGAGTGAGTACATTTGTCTTTCTGATTTTGGGTTACCTCATTCAGGGTGTTTTTTTTTCTAGTGCTGTCCATTTACCTGTGAGTTTTGGGATGTTATTGTTTCTTACTGCTGAGTAGTACTCCATTGTGCAAATGTACCACGTTTTCTTTATGCATTCTTCAGTTGAGGGGCATTTAGGTTGTTTCCAAGATCTGGCTATTATGAATAATGTTGCTATGAACATAGTTGAGCAAATGTCCTTGTGGTGTGAATGTGCCTCCTTTGGGTATATGCACAACAGTGGTATTGCAGGGTCTTGAGGTAGGTTGATCCCCAATTTTCTGAGAAATCGCCATACTGATTTCTACAGTGGCTGTACAAGTTTGCACTCCCACCAGCAGTGGAGGGGTGTTCCTCTTTCTCCACATCCTCTCCAGCATAAGCTGTTGTATTTTTGATTTTAGCTATTCTGATAGGTGTAAGATTGAATCTCAGAGTGGTTTTGATTTGCATTTCCCTGATGACTAAGGATGTTTAGAATTTCCTTAAGTATCTTTCTGCCATTTGAGATTGTTCTGTTGAGAATTCTCTGTTTAGATCTGTACCCCATTTTTTAGTTGGATGATTTGGTAGTTTGATGTCTAGTTTCTTGAGTTCTTTGTATATTTTGGAGATCAGCCCTCCGTCAGATGTGGGGTTGGTGAAGATCTTTTCCCATTCTGTAGGGAGCCGTTTTGTCTTGTTGACCATGTTCTTCACTTTCCAGAAGCTTCTCAGTTTCAGGAGGTCCCATTTATTAATTGTTGATCTCAGCATCTGTGCTACTGGTGTTTTTTTTTTTTTGGAAGTGATCTCCTGTGACTATGCATTCAAGTGTATTTCCCACTTTCTCTTCTATGAGGTTCATTGTGGATGGATTTATATTGATGTCTTTGATCCATTTTGACTTGTGTTTTGTGCATGGATATATTTGCATTCTTCTACATGTTGACAGCCAGTTATACCAGTGCCATTTTCTATTTTAGCTTCTTTGTCAAAAAGCAGGTGTTTGTAGGTGTGTGGGTCCATATCAGGGATTTCATATCAATTCCATTATTCTACCTGTCTATTTTTGTGCCAGTACCAAGCTGTTTTCAGGACTGTTGCTCTATAATAGAGCTTGAAGTCACGGATGGTGATGCCCCCAGATGAACCTTTATTGTACAGGATTGTTTTGGCTATCCTGGGTTTTTTGTTTTTCCATATGTAGTTAAGTATTGTTCTTTCAAGGTGTGTGAAGAATTGTACTGGAATTTTGATGGAGATTGCATTGAATCTGTAGATTACTTTTGGTAGGATTGCCATTTTTACTATGCTGATCCTACCTATCCAAGAGCATGGGAAATCTTTCCAATTTCTGGGATCTTCTTTAATTTCTTTCTTTAAATACTTGAAATTCTCGTCATGCAGGTCTTTCACTTGTTTGGTTAGATTTACCCCAAGATATTTTATGTTATTTGTAGCAATTGTAAAGGGCAATGTTTCTCTGATTTCCTTCTTAGCCCATTTATCATCTGTAGGAAGGCTACAGATACTTTGAGTTAATCTTGTATCCTACTAAATTACTGAAGGTGTTTATCAGGTGTAGGAGTTCTCTGGTAGAATTTTTGGGGTCACTTATGTAAACTATCTTATCATCATCAAATAGCAAGACTTTGACTTCTCCTTTTCCAATTTGTATACCCTTAATCTCCTTTTGTTGTCTTATTGCTCTAGCTAGAACTTCAAGTACAATATTGAAGAGATAGGGGGCGAGTAGACAGCCTTGTCTTGTTCTTGATTTTAGTGGGATTGTTTTGAGTTTCTCTCCATTTAGCTTGGCGTTGGCTGTTGGGTTACTGTATATTGCCTTTATTATGTTTAAGTATGTGCCTTGTATATCTCTATTCTCTCCAAGATCTTTATCACGAAATGGTGTTGAATTTTGTTGAAGACTTTTTCAGCATCTAGTGAGATGATCATGTGGTTTTTTCTTGCAGTTTGTTTATATAGTGGATTACATTGATGGATTTTTGTATGTTGACCATCCCTGCATCTCTGGGATGAATCCTATTTGGTCATTGTAGATGGTTTTCCTGATGTGTTGAACACACTTCTTATGTTTGGAAAATTTCCTGAATGGATATTGACTATTTGTTTTTTAATTTTTTGGTTTTTTGAGACAGGGTTTTTCTGTAAAACAGTCCTGGCTTTCCTGGAACTCACTCTGTAGACCAGGCTGGCTTCGAACTCACAGAGCTCCATCTGCCTCTGTCTCCCAAGTGCTGGGATTAAAGGCATGTGCCACCACTGACTGGCTGGATACTGATCTCTCTCTTTTTTTGGTTTTTCGAGACAGGGTTTCTCTGTGTAGCTTTAGAGCCTATCCTGATACTGGCTCTGGAGACAAGGCTGTCCTTGAACTCACAGAGATTCGCCTGCCTCTGCCTCTGGAGTGCCGGGATTAAAGGCATGTGGCACCAATGCCCAGCTTGGATACTGATCTTTTAAAAGGATTGCAATCCTATATTTTTCACAGTGACTGCACAGCTACTTCCCACCAAGTATGTGGAAGACACTTGATGAGTATCAGGAATTTGTGGGAGTATGTACTATGAAGAAGTTAGCAGTATTTCTTTCTTCACAGGAAACAATGGTCTAGTTCCAAATACCAGGGCCCTACTGTCGTCGTCGTCGTCGTCGTCGTCGTCGTCGTCTTCTTCTTCTTCTTCTTCTTCTTCTTCTTCTTCTTCTTCTTCTTCTTCTTCTTCTTCTTCTTCTTCTTCTTCTTCTTCTTCTTCTTGGTTTTTCCTGGCACTCGCTCTGTAGACCAGGCTGGCCTTGAACTCACAGAGATCTGCCTGCCTCTGCCTCCTGAGTGCTGGGATTAAAGGCATGTGCCACCAATGCCCGGTGGCCCTACTGTCTTCTGTGAGATCTGTTGGGCCTGTCCTGGGAGCTTTTTTGTTTCTGTAAAAATGAATTCTTTATTGAACATATTTTATATTTATAGATAAGTTCATTTCCCAAGAAAAAGGATGAAATTTAATGTTGATAAATTTGTATCTAACTACCACTTGTGTTCCATTTTTATTAGATGATCTAAATATGTCTTTTGCAATATTTTTTTGCTTGTTGTACAAGATTCAGTGTAGTGTCAGGCACTGTAGTCCTTTGGCATGATTCTTACTCTTCTTTAATCTGGAACTGTTTTAGGAGCAAGGATCCTGGAGGCAGGAGCTAATGCAGAGGATATGGAGGGCTGCTGCTTATTGGCTTCTTCTTTGTGGCTTAATCAGTCTGCTCTCTTCCTCTCTCTCTCTCTCTCTCTCTCTCTCTCTCTCTCTCCCTTTCTATTTCTCATTTTCATATTCATTTATTTCACTTCACAATTAAGTTTCCTCTATCTTCTTTTATTTAGTTTTTGGGATTATATCTCTCATGGCCTCCTTTTTGCCATTAAATGTTATTGAATACACATATGTATACACATATTTCCCTAAATATAATCTTTTCAGTACACATAATGTTACTTTATGTGTCTTTTCAAGGCTGTTTGTCAGCCTTTTTTTCTTATAGCACCCAGGACCACTACCCCAAGACTGGCACTATCCACTGTGAGCTGGGCCCCTGACATCAACCATCAGTCAAGACAATGTACCACAGGCTTATTCACAGGCCAATAAAGTTGGAGAATTTTCTCAATTGAGGGTTCCTTTCCCAAAATGTCTCTATCTTATATCAAGTGGACATAAAACTAGCAGCACAGCACCTTGCCTGGGTGGTCAAACCTGATGTTCACAGTGAGGGAAGTAAATGAATTTATGGACCTCCAAGGATGATGCCTCAAGGACACAACCCTCATGTACTGCATTCACTGAGAATGCATGATCCTAATCTGGTCATGAGGGAACGTGAAACATATGCATGATGGAGAACCTTCATTTCATTTGAAGAAGATGCTTATGTTGTGCTAGTGGCTCAGTGGGTAAAGGCACTTGTTGCTAAGCTTAATGACATGAGCTTCATCCTGGTACCCCCTTTTTAAATGTGCAGAATCTAACTTTTAACATGATACACACATGAATGCATGGTGTGTGTGTGTGTGTGTGTGTGTGTAGCTAGGTAATTGAACTTCTATAGAAAGGGAAGGAATGAAGAGATTTGGGGTGGTGGTTTTGAGACAGGGTTTCTCTATGTAACAGTCCTAGCCGTCCTGGAACTCGCTCTGTAGACCAAGGTGGACTCACACTCACAGAGATCAGCCTGACTCTGTCTCCCCAGTGCTGGGACTAAATGTGTGCCCCACCACCGACCGCCCTGTGGGAATGAAGAGATTTTAAGGGAGGAGAAAGACAGGGCTTTGGAACATGATGTGAAAGCAGAGTGGTATCTATCTCCGGGAAAGAAGGGGAAGAGCCACTGGGTGTTGGTGGCACACGCCTTTAATCCCAGTACCTGGGAGGCAGAGGCAGGCGGATCTCTGTGAGTTCGAGGCCAGCCTGGTCTATAAGAGCTAGTTCTAGGACAGCCTCCAAAGCTACACAGAGAAACCCTGTCTTGGAAAATAAACAAAAAAACAAGAAGTGGAAGAAGGGGGAAAAGAAGGGGAAGAGCCAGAAGCTGTCACTAGGTATGGGGAAGGCAGTGGAGGAGAATGAATGAGGACAAAGAATAATGGTACATGTATATGGAAATACCACAATGAAGGCTGGGGAAATGGCTCACTCAGGAAAAGCACTCACTGCTCAAGCCTGATGACCTGATGTCAAATTTCTAGAACCCATGTAAAAGGCAGGAATCCCAGCATGCCCCTACTAGGAAATGGGAGGCAGAGATAGAAATTCTCCAGAAGGTCTTGGGCTAACTAGTCTGACTTATGTATCATCAAAGACACTGTCTCAAATAAGGTGGAAAGATGAGGAATGACACCCAAAGGTTGCCACCCCCCAATACCATAATGAAATCAGTAGTTTTTTTTTATGTGCACCTAAAAAAATTAAATTAAGAAACCATTAAAACACAAAAAGTATATACTGCTACACTTTAAGGGTAGATACTAAAGTTAATTCAGATTTTTGCAAGCATAAAATCAGCAAGATGGCAGCATAGGGGTTTTCAGCCCTCACCTTCTACCCCCATATACACTAACTTTGACAATCACCTATAGACATAAGTGCTGTTGTGGGAGATTAGGAGTCTAGCAGAAAAGTTCAGCACCCCACTGGAACAAACCACAAAAATACGCACACTGAAAGGGGGAGGGAGAAAAGCTTCATTGTATCTGCCTCACTCCACCACCAATGGGGCACAATCCAATACCATGTGGGATGGACCACATGCTCTTCTAGCACTATATTAGCTCCTTGTCTCCAGCTCCCATCTTGCACACAGTTCCTGCATATAATGCACAACTCTACACATAAAGTTGCATTGGGTAGTTCACAATAGCCCGTGCCTATAGCTCCAGGGGACCTAACATTCTCTTCAAGTCCTGGAGGATAATACATTTGGCATGTATGTGTGACACACACACACACACACACACACACACACACACACACACACACACACACACACACAGAGAGAGAGAGAGAGAGAGAGAGAGAGAGAGAGAGAGAGAGAGAGAGAGAGAGATCTTACGTGCACACACACAGTGATCTTGACTCTGTGGAAGTCTTAAACTTGAATACTTCAGGGTACTGTCTCAGAGGAAATAAATAAAAGGGCTTGTAGCCCTTTTACCTCCAAAGATTAAAGTGGGCACATCTACAGGAAAGCTCTGACAGAAACCCAGCACCCATGCATGATTACTTCTTCAAATATTAAGACAGAATGGCAAGACTTCAAGGTGTAATAAAAACAAAACACTACCCTAAATAAACAAACGAAAACAAATATAAAATACCCTGAGCCCTCCCCCTCCAAACCAAGCCCCAACAATGTCATGCCTACCAAAGACTCTTTTTAGCTTTAAGTACACACATAAGCTAAAATAGAAGGGATAGAATAAACTCCAAGGCAACTAGTAGCTAAAGGAGAGTAGGAGTGGATATAGTTCCAGTGGACAAAATAAATTTCAAGTTAAAAATTCACAGGAGAGGCCGGGTGTTGGTGGGTTGGTGGGGCACGCCTTTAATCCCATATGTGCACTAGGGATAAATACTGGTTCCACTGTTAGAGGTCCCACAGCCTGCCCAAGCCTCATAACTGGCACCCACATTCAGAGGGTTTAGTTTAGTCCAATGCTGCTTCCACAGCTTTACAACTGGGGTCCATGTGCTCTCACTAGGTCAGGTCGGCTGGTTCTGTAGGTTTCTTCAGCTCAGTCTTGACTGCTTTGCTCATCCTTCCTTCCTCTACAACTGGATTCCAGGAGTATGGCTCAGTGCTTAGCTGTGGGTGCCTGCTTCTGCTTCCATTAGCTACTGGATGAAGGCTGTTCAGGGAGCCTGATTTGGTCCTATGTTGGTTCCCCAGCTGACAGATTGGGGTCCATGAGTTCCCACTTTCTCAGATCAGCTGTTTTTGCAGTTTTCCTAGCATGATCTTGACCCCTTTGTTGGTCACTCCTCCCTCTCTGAAACTGGATTCCAGGAGTTGGGCTCAGTGCTTAGATGTGTAACTCTGCTTCCATCAGCTACTGTATGAAGGCTCTATGATGGCATATAAGGTAGTCATCATTCTCATTATAGGGGAAGGGCATTTAAGGTAGCCTCTCCACTATTGCTTAGGGTCCTAGTTGGTGTCATCCTTGTGGATGTCTGTACAATTCCCTAGTGCCAGATTTCCCTTTAAACCTGCAGTGGCTCCCTCTATTGATGTGTCTCTTTTCTTGCTCTCCTCTATTCCTTTCCCCACTCAATCTTCCTGATTCCTCATGTTCTCCTCCCCCCTCCTTTTCTCCCCTCCTCCTTCTCCTCCCTCCATCCCCCATACTCCCAATTTGTTCAGGGGCTCTTTTCTTTTCTACTTGACTGGGGGACCATGTATGTCTCTCTTATGGTTCTCCTGTTTCCTTGCTTCTCTGGAGGTATGGATTGTAGGCTGGTAATCCTTTGCTCTATGTCTAATAACCATAGATGAGTGAGTACATAGCACGTTTGTCTTTCTGTGACTGGGTTACCTCACTTAGGATAGTTTCTTCTTCTTTTTTAAAAGATTTTATTTATTTATTATGTATACAACATTCTGCTTCCATATATATCTGCACATCAGAAGAGGGCACCAAATCTCATAACGGATGGTTGTGAGCCACCATGTGGTTGCTGGGAATTGAACTCAGGACCTCTGGAAGAGCAGTTGGTGCTCTTAACCTCTGAGCCATCTCTCCAGCCCAGGATAGTTTCTTCTAGTTCCATCCATTTGTCTGTGAATTTCAAGATTCCATTGTTTTTTTTCTGCTGAGTAGTACTCCATTGTGTAAATGTACCACATTTTCTGTATTCATTCTTCGGTTGAGGGGGCATCTATGTTGCTTCTAGGTTCTGTCTATTACAAATAATGCTGCTATGATCATAGTTGAAAGATGTCCTTGTTGTATGAATGCTCATCCTTTGGGTATATGCCTCAGAGTAGAATTGCTGAACATAACACCAGTAGCACAGACACTGAGATCAACAATTAATAAATGGGACCTCCTGAAACTGAGAAGCTTCTGTAAGGCAAAGGACACAGTCAACAAGACAAAACGACCACCCACAGAATGGGGAAAGATATACACCAACCCCACATCAGACAGAGGGCTGATCTCCAAAATATACAAAGAACTCAAGAAGCTAGTCACCAAAACACCAAATAATTCAATTAAAAAGTGGGGTACAGAACTAAATAGACAATTCTCAATAGAGGAATCTAAAATGGCTGAAAGATACTTAAGAAATTGCTCAACATCCTTAGCTATCAGGGAAATGCAAATCAAAACAACTCTGAGATACCATCTTACTCCTGTCAGAATGGCTAAAATAAAAAACACCAATGACAGTTTATGCTGGAGAGGATTATAGAAAGGGAAACGTTCCTCTACTACTGGTGGGAATGCAAACTCATACAGTCACTTTGGAAATCAGTATGGTGGTCAGAAAAATGGGAAACAGTCTACCTCAAGATCCAAAAAGATCTTGAGATAAAACAAAACCAAGACAAGGCAAAAATACCAAGACTTTTTTTTTCTGAGACATGGTTTCTCTGTGTAACAGTCCTGACTGTCCTGGAACTTGCTATGTAGACTAGGCTGACCTCAAACTCACATAGATCCATCTGACTCTGCTTCCCAAGTGCTGAGATTAAAGGTGTGTACCACCACCTGGCAACTTAATTTTTTAAATAGAGCAATGAATTCAATTAGTGCTGCCCATATGAGCACTGGGGATCTGCAATGGAGCATGGACAACCTACCAGGGGGGTCATACCCGAGAAGAAAACAGACTTTCTCTTCCTAGCACCATTATCAACTAGTAGCTCCTCAGGGTTGGGGCCTTGTTAACTCCTCCCTCATCGATATTGGAATTGTGACTGGTTAGTGTTCTTAAACTTCCTGATGCTGAGACCCTTTAATACAGTTCCTCATGTTGTGGTGACCCCCAACCATAAAATTATTTTCATTGCTGCTTCATAACTGTGATTTTGATACTGTTATAAATCATAATGTAAATACCTGATATGCAGGATATCTGATAGGGGTCTTGACCCACAGGTTGTGAAATGCTGGGTTAGATCTTGTGTAAATATTTAGATAAGCACAGCAGCTGAGAGGTCATGAGGAGGAGATGAAATTGGAATAGGGAGAGTCTATTGGAGGTGGAGGGGAAATGGGTGGTGATAGATGTGATCAAAATACATTGCACAAGTGTTTGAAATTCTCAAAGAATAAATAAAAATACAGCCAATCTTATTGCATTTAGTAAGAGTATTTTAAGAGGAAAATTTCTGGCAATAAATGCCCATATTAAGAAAAAAGAGTAATCTCAGTAAAACTATTTTATTTTGTACCTCAAACAACTAGAAAAAAATAACAAACTAAGCCCAAAGTAAATTAAGGGGGCGGGGGATAGAGATGATCAATAAAACTTAAGAGTGTTTTTAAAAGATTAGAAAAATGTAAGAGTGTGTGTGTGTGTGTGTGTGTGTGTGTGTGTGTGTGTGTGTGTGTATACATGAGTGCAGTGACCACAGAGGCCAGAAAAAGCCATTAGATTCCCTGGCATTGAAGATGCCAGGCTGTGATGATTGTGAGCTGCCCAGTGTGGGTTCTACAGTTCTCTGCAAGATCAGCTAATATTCTTGACCACTGAGTCATCTCTCCAGCCCCAGGGAGTGTTTTTTGAAAAGATAAAATGACAAATTTTAAGCTTTACCAACTAAGAAAAAAAAGGAAAAAAAAAAGATGATAAGTTCCAAGTAAAAGAGGAGACGTTACCACTGATATGATTACATACTAACACATTAGATAGCCTGAAAGGAATGGATAAATTCTTAGAAACATGTAACATATCTAGACTGAATCATGAAGGGATGGAAAGATCTGAATAGCTCAATAATAAGTATTGGAGATAGAATTAATGGTCAAGAACTCCCCAACGAAGAAAAGCCCAAGAACAGATGGCTTCACTAGCAAATTCCACCAAATATTTAAAGGAGAATTAACACAAATCTGTTCAGATTTCTCAAAAAGTGATGAGGAAGGACCCTTCCAAACTTATTTTATGAGGCCAACATTACATTGATACCAAAGCTAGACAAGGACTCTGCTATTAAGAATAGAAACTTAAAGGTCAATTTTCCTGATAGACACAGATATAAAATTCCTCAATAAAATATTAGAAGCCAGATTAAACAACACAGTGAAAAGATTGTGCATCATGATGAATTGAGATTTATTCTTGTGAGGCAATAATAATTCAATATATGTAATAATATTTTAATATATGTAAATTAATAATTGTAGCACCATGACAGGGATAAAAATCACACAATCATGTCCATTGATGGCAGGAAAAAGCATTTGACAAGGTGAACATTTTCTTTTATAGTCAAAAACATTCAACAAATTGTATAAAAAGGAATATATATATATATTATATAATATATATATATATATATATCATACTTATAAGCCATGTATGACAAGTTTTTTTTTTTTTGGTTTTTTGAGACAGGGTTTCTCTGTGGCTTTGGAGGCTGTCCTGGTACTAGCTCTTGTAGACCAGGCTGGTTTCGAACTCACAGAGATCCACCTGCCTCTGCCTCCTGAGTGCTGGGATTAAAGACGTGCGCCACCAATGCCCAGCTCATGTATGACAAGTTTACAGCTAACATCATACTCAAAGGTAAAAATCTGATGCTAGACAGTGGTGGCTCACTCCTCTAATCTTAGCACTTGGCATGCAGAGGCAGGCAGATCTCTGTGAGTTTGAGGTCAGGCTAGTCTACAGAGCAAGTTCCAGGACAGTCAGGGTTGTTACACAGAGAAACCCTGTCTTGAAATACCAAACCAAGCCAACCCCAAAAAAACCCCAAAATCAAAAAAAAAAAAAAAAGAAAAAAAGAAAAAAGAAAAAAGAAGCTGGGTGGTGGTGGTTCATGCCTTTAATTCCAACAGTGGGGAGGCAAGAGGCAGGTAGATCTCTGTGAGTTCAAGGCCTGCCTGGTCTACAGACTGAGTTCCAGGACAGCCTCCAAAGCTACAGAGAAACCCTGTCTTGAAAACCAAAACAAGGTTCGTCATCGCTGCTCAGAGTCATCTGACATAAGCTACCTGCATGCGGGACCAAGTTCGGCAGCGGGATCCAACACACCGAGGCCCGGTGACAGCTCTGCCTCCAACTGCTGGCCCAGCGGGACCCAGCTCACCCGAACACTGCCGACACCCAGGTAACAGTGACACCGCCATCCACGAGAAGAGGACCGACATCAGAGTATTGGATCTGTTTGCATCTACCAGAAGAGAACCTTGGTCCCACACCCACCAGGAGAACAAGAAACTCTTGCTACACACACCAGAAGAAAGAATGAGAAGAGGACAAGGTAAAAGCACATCCAACAACAGAAAACCCAATATGACACCACCGGAGACTAGGAATCATACACCAGTAAGAACTGAATGAAAATGATAGAGGACCTCAAAGAGGACATGAGAAAATCCCTTAAAGAAATGGAAGAAAAAACTAACCAAAAAATACAAGATATCAACAAATCTCTCAAGGAAACAGTTCAAGACCTAAAAACTGAAATAGAGACAATAAAGAAAGCACAATCTGAGGGGAGGCTGGAAATAGAAAAGCTGGGTAAACGATCAGGAACTACAGATTAAGCATTACCAACAGAATACAAGAGATGGAAGAGAGAATCTCAGGAATTGAAGACACACTAGCAGAAATAGATTCATCAACCAAAGAAAATCTTAAGTTGAACAAATCCCTATCACAAAATATCCAGGAAATAAGGGATACCGTGAAAAGACCAAACCTAAGAATAGTAGGTATAGAAGGTGAAGAAATCCAACTCAAAGGCGCAGAAAACATATTCAACAAAATCATAGAAGAAAACTTTCCCAACCTAAAGAAAGACATGCCAATGAAAATAAAGAAGCCTGCAGAACACCAAATAGATTGAATCCAAAAAAAGGTCACCTCGCCACATAATAATCAAAACACCAAACATACACAACAAAGAGAAAATATTAAGAGCAGCAAAGGAAAAAGGTCAAGTAACCTATAAAGGCAAACCTATCAGAATCACACCTGACTTTTCCTTGGAAACTCTGAAATCCAGAAGGTCCTGGATAGATATTCTACCTACACTAAGAGACCATGGATGCCAGCCCAGACTACTATACCCAGCAAAGTTTCAATCATTATATATGGAGAAAACAAGATATTCCATGACAAAACCAGATTCAAACAATACATATCCACCAATACAGCCCTACAGAAAGTACTGGAAGGAAAACTGTTACCCAAGGAAGTTAACTACAACCAGAAAAACATAGGTAATAGATAATCCCAACTTACCAACAGCCAAAAGGAAAAAGGGACAGAATCCCACACATAATCTCGCCATCAGGATGAAGTCTCAATTCTGCCCCAAATACAAAGGCATCCATGTTTGTAAAAGAAACATTACTAAAACTCAAATCACACATAAAACCATACAGACATATAGTGGGAGATTTCAACACCCCACTCTCACCACTGGACAGGAACACCAGACAGGAACTTAACAAAGAAACAAAAGAACTAATAGAAGTTATGGCGCAATTGGACTTAACAGATATCTATAGAACATTCCACCCAAATACAAAACAATTTACCTTCTTCTCAGCGCCACATGGAACCTTCTCTAAAATTGACCACATACTTGGCAACATAGCAAACCTCAACAAGTCCAAAAAAAAAAAAATGAAATAACTCCCTGAGTCTTATCAGACCACCATGCTTTAAAATTAGAATTCAACAACAACACGAACTACAGAAAACCTACAAACTCATGGAAATGAAGTAACACCCAATTGCACAATTCATGGGTCCAGGAAGAAATAAAAAAGAAATTAAAGATTTCCTAGAATTCAATGAGAATTCGGACACAACATATCCAAACCTATGGGATACTTTGAAAACAGTGCTAAGAGGAAAGTTCATAGCGCTAAATGCCCACATGAAGAAACAGGAGAATAATCAACAGCACAACTGAAAGCTTTAGAAAACAAAGAAGCCAATACACTCCGGAGGAGCAGACGCCAGGAAATAATCAAATTGAGGGCTGAAATCAGAAAAATGGAAACTAGGAGAACAATACAAAGAATCAATATAACAAAAAGTTGGTTCTTTGAGAAAATCAACAAGATAGACAAACCTTTATCCAAACTTACCAAACAACAAAGAGTGAACATGCAAATTAATAAAATCAGGAATGAACAGACACAGAGGAAATCCAGAGAACAATCAGGTTATACTTTGAAAACCTAAATTACTCAAAATTTGAAAATATAAAGGAAATGGACAATTTTCTGAACAGATTTCACTTACCAAAATTAAATCAAGAACAGATAAGCAACTTAAATAAACCTATAACCTCTCCTCTAATGAAATTGAAGCAGTCATTAGAAGTCTCCCAACCAAAAAAAGCCCAGGGCCAGATGGCTTCAGTGCAGAATTGTACCAGAAATTCAAAGTACAGCTAATACCAACTCTCCTCAAAGTATTCCACACAATAGAAGCAGAAGGATCACTACCAAACTCTTTTTAGGAGGCTTTAATAACCTTGATACCCAAGCCACACAAAGACACAACTAAGAAAGAGAACTACAGACCAATATCCCTTATGAACATTGATGCAAAAAATCTCAATAAAATATTGGCAAATTGAATCCAAGAACACATCAGAGAAATCATCCATCCCGATCAAGTAGGCTTCATCCCAGGGATGCAAGGATGGTTCAACATACGAAAATCCATCAATGTAATCCACCATATAAACAGACTGAGGAAAAAAATCACATGATCATCTCACTAGATGCCGAAAAAGCCTTTGACAAAATCCAACACCCCTTCCTGATAAAGGTCCTGGAGAAATCAGGGATAACAGGAACATACTTCAACATAATAAAAGCAATATATAGCAAGTCAACAGCCAAGATCAATTAAATGGAGAGAAACTAAATGCAATTCCTCTAAAATCAGGAACAAGACAAGGCTGTCCACTCTCTCCATACCTCTTCAATATTGTCCTTGAAGTTCTAGCTAGAGCAATAAGACAACAAAAGGAGATCAAGGGAATACAAATCGGAAAGGAAGAAGTCAAACTCTCACTATTTGCAGATGATATGATAGTCTACATAAGTGACCTGAAAAACTCTACCAGGGAACTCCTACAGCTGATAAACACCTTCAGCAAAGTGGCAGGATACAAGATTAACTCAAAAAAATCTGTAGCCCTACTATATACGGATGACACATTGGTGGAGAAAGAAATCAGAGAAGCATCACCCTTTACAATTGCCACAAACAACATAAAATACCTTGGAGTAACACTAACCAAAAAAGTGAAAGACCTGTACCATAAGAATTTTGAGTCTCTAAAGAAAGAAATTAACGAAGATACCAGAAAATGGAAAGATCTCCCATGCTCTTGGATAGGCAGGATCAACATAGCAAAACTGGCAATCTTGCCCAAAGCAATCTACAGATTCAATGCAATCCCCATAAAAATTCCAGCACAATTCTTTACTGACCTTGAAAGAACAATTCTCAACTTTATATGGAGAAACAAAAGACCCAGGATAGCCAAAACAACCCTGTACAATAGAAGAACTTCTGGAGGCATCACCATCCCTAACTTTAAGCTCTATTACAGAGCTATAGTCCTGAAAACAGCTTGGTATTGGCACAAAAATAGACAGATAGACCAATGGAATAGAGTTGAAAATCCTGATATTAACCCACACACCTATGAACACCTGATTTTTAACAAACAATCCAAATATATATGCTGGAACAAAGAGAACATCTTCAAATGGTGCTGGTATAACTGGATGAAATCATGTAGAAGACTCCAGATAGACCCAAGCCTTTCACCCTGCACAAAATGGATCAAAGACATCAACATATACCCAGCCACACTGAACCTATTAGAAGATAATACCCTTAGATAATAACCTATCAGAAGGAAATACCCTTGAATTAATCAGTACAGGAGTCCGCTTCCTGAACATAACACCAGTAGCACAGACACTGAGATCGACAATTAATAAATGGGACCTCCTGAAACTGAGAAGCTTCTGTAAGGCAAAGGACACAGTCAATAAGACAAAATGACAGCCCACAGACTGGGAAAAGATAATCACCAACCCCACATCTGACAGAGGGTTGATCTCCAAAATATACAAAGAACTCAAGAAGCTATTCTTGAAAACACCAAACAATCCAATTAAAAAATGGGGTACAGAACTAAATAGACAATTCTCAATAGAGGAATCTAAAATGGATGAAAGACACATAAGAAAGTGTTCAACATCCTTAGCCATCAGGGAAATGCAAATCAAAACAACTCTGAGATACCATCTTACTCCTGTCAGAATGGCTAAAATCAAAAACACCAATGACACTTTATGCTGAAGAGGATGTAGAGAAACAGGAACACTCCTCCATTGCTGGTGGGAGTGTCAACTTGTACAGCCACTTTGGAAATCAGTATAGTGACTCCTCAAGAAAATGGGAATGAGTCTACCAAAAGATCCAGCAATTCCACTCCTAGGCATGTACCCAAAAGAAGCACATTCATACAACAAGGACATCTGTTCAACCATGTTCATAGCAGCATTATTTGTAATAGCCAGAAACTGGAAGCAGCCTAGATGCCCCTCAACTGAAGAATGGATAGAGAAAATGTGGTACATTTACACAATGGAGTACTACTCAGCAGAAAAAAACAATGGAATCTTGAAATTTGCAGGAAAATGGATGGAACTGAAGAAACCATTCTGAGTGAGGTAACCCAATCACAAAAAGACAAACATGATATGTACTCACTCATATGTGGATTTTAGACATAGAGTAAGGGATTACCAACCTACAATCCACACTGCCAGAGATACTAGTAAACAAAGAAGACCCTAAAAGAGACATACTTTGTCACCTGGAGAAGGGGAAAGGGTCACCATCCCCTGAGCAAATTGAGAACATGGGAAGAGGGGGGAGGAAGCTACGAGAGAGAATAGGGAAGAAAAGGAAGGATGCAAAGGTCATGAGGAAGCAGAAATTTTGAGTCAGGTAGAGATTAGAAGAAAGGACATATGACAGGTAGGATTTTATTTGGGGGGTGGTAGAGGAGGAAGGGAACTGGGATCATCATGTAATTCAATCTTGTTTGTAATTCAAATATATAAAAAACAACCCCCCCCTAAAAAACAAAAAAATAGTGAGAAAAAACAAAACAAACACACAAACAAACAAACAAAAAGGACAAAAAACAAAACCTGAAAAAAGAAAGGAAAAAAAGTAAATTTCTTGTAAAATCAGGAAGCAAGCAGATAAGAAGGCCAACTTTTGCCAGTGCTAGGGAGATAGAGACAATGGCTCTCTGGGGCCCAATGGCCAGCCAGTCAAGAGTATTTGGTGAGCTCCCGGTCAGTGAGTGACCCTATTGTAAGACAAAGGTTGGCACACCTGAGAAATGCTACCCAAGGTTGTCTCTGCTCTGTCTTCCACACACTTGGGCACATTCATCTGCATACACATGAATACTCTCACTAAAATGTCTACCAAAATTGTAGTTGTGTACATAAAGTTATAAAATCAGTTGTAATCTTATACACTGACAGGAAAGTATTTGGAAAAGAAATAAAAGGAACAATCTCATGTACAGTCAGCCATATCAAAAATTATAAAATATGTAGGAATAAATTTAACCAAGGAGGTGAAAGGCCAGTATATTCAAATGTAAGATGTTAATTAAAGAAATTAAAGAATAAATAATTTGAAAGATAACTTGTGTTCATCGATTGGAAAAATGTTATTAAGATGTCAATTTTATTCAATGTAATTAACATGTCCAATGTAATCCCTACCAATAGTCATATCTAGGGTATTGTGACTAAATCTGCCATGACCATGGCAGTGCAAATGTCTCTTTGGGATTCTGATTTCATTTCCTTCAGCTATGACTCAGAAATGGGATTGCAGTATAATGGTTCTGTTTTTAGAATTTTTCATACTGTTTTCCAGAATGGCTGGACCAATTTGCCTACAGTGTATGGAGTTTCCCCTACATCCTCAATAACACTTACCTTTTTCTTTTATTTTTGAGATTTTAATATAATTAATCATTTCCTTCATCCCTTTCCTCCCTCCAACCCCCCCCCCACTTACAACTCTTTGCTCTTCTTCTAAGGAGAGCATATCTAAACACAATAGTCTGGATATGAAACTATCTGACTATTTATCAATGAGTGAACACACACACACACACACACACACACACACACACACACACACACACACACACACACACAGACACACACACCCAAGCTACAGTAATCAAAGTAGCATGGTGCCAGTGAACAAATTAGACACATTCAGTGAACTGTTCTTTGACAAGGATGCAAAGACTGCATGATAAAGAAGGAATAGTGTTAAAAAAAACTTGGGTAAATAACATGTGTTAAAAACTTAAAATAGCCAGGCAGTGGTGCTGCACACCTTTAATACCAGTACTTGGGAAGCAGAGACTGGCAGATTTTTGTGAATTTGAGGCCAGCCTGGTCTACAGAGTGAGTTTCAGGACAGCCAAACTACACAGAGAAACCCTGTTTTGAGAAATCAAAAAAAAAAAAGGAAGGAGAAGGAGGAGAAAGAAAGAGAAGGAGGAGGAGGAGGAAGTGGAGGAGGAGGAGGAGAGAAGAGAGGAGGAGGAGGAAGAGGGGGAGGAGAGGGAGGAGGAGGAGGAGGAGGAGGAGGAAGAGGAGGAGGTGAGATCAGAACTGTTAGAACTACTAGAAGAAAATAGGGAAAATCATGACATTTTTGGGGGCAACAATTTTTTTTGATGTGACCTGAAAGTCAGAGGGAATAAAGGCAAAAATATCAAATGGGTTTCAAAAAAAGGAAACACCTGGCCTGGTGAGATGGGATGGCTCAATGGGTAAAGGCGAAAGCTGTCAAGTGTGACAACCTGAGTTTGATCTCTGGGCCTCACATAGAGGAAGGAAAAACCTTACAATTTGTTCTCTGACATACACTAAATAAGCATAATTAAAATATTTTATAAAAAAGAAAATTAAAGCTATCAGAATGAAGTGATAACTACAGAACAGGAGAAAATATCTATAAACAATATATCTGATAAAGGATCATTATCTAACATATATAAGGAACTTAACTCACAGAAAAACAACCCAACTTCAATAAAGAAAGAACAAAGGATCTGACTGGACCTTTATCCAATAAAGACACACAAATGCACCTTGGGTATATAAAAGGGTGATCAATGTCACAAATCACTAGGGAAAGGAAAAGCCAAGCCTGTTATAAAATATTCTAGCACCTAAGGCTCAGGGAACATTTTGGAAGATGGAGTGGAAAAATCCTAAGAGCCAGAGGATCAGGGAGTTGGCTGTGAGATTGTGTTTCCTAGTAACATCAGAAGCTACACCCATATAGTCTTATCAACATGACTGTCCAAATGTGAACTGAACAAGGAAGACACCAATGGATATGTTAATCTAGATAGGGATAAACCAATCCTACACAAAGAATAATTGTCAACTGAGGAGAGCTGGGAGTAGGAGACGTGGCATGGTGGATTGAATGAGAATGACCCGTATAGGCTCATATACTTGCATGCTTGGTGTTGTGGGAATATTCACCAGAGAGGACTGCTAAGACATGCGTTTAAACCAACAGAAAGTATTTATTAGTTGGCCAGTGATTACATTGGGTGTTTGGAATCTTAGTGTAGCCCCAAGCCTTTATCAGAGTGAGCTTTTAAGCACAAAAACCATGTCCTGGACTGACATACTGCAGTTAACAAGAACAATTAGCCAGAAGTGGAACTATAGAAGCTAAAAGGCAAGGTTAGTACATTTAGAGACTTTCCAGAACTATAGCCTTTGATGGATTAGGCCTTTGTTTTGGTTTTGGCAGGTAGCACTGTCTATGTGCTGAGCTTTACAGCCTGAATGGTATTTCCATTGTGGAGTCAGTTGTGCTAAGATCTGGGGGACTACTATGGTCTAGGGCCCTGTTACACTTCATCCACAGTTAATGAGCTGTTTGGAAAAATTAGGGGGTGTGGACTTGTTGGAGTAGGTGTGTCTAAAAAAGAGGAGGTGTGTTACTGGGAATGGGGGTGGGGTGGGCCTTCAGGTTTCAAAAGCCCCTATCAGGCCCAGTCTCACTGTTATCTGCCTGATGCCTGCAGATCAGGATATAAAGCCCTCTGCTTCTGCTCCAGCACCATGTCTGTCTGCTTCCTGCCATGATGGCAATGGACTAAATCCCTTGAAACTGTAAGCAAGCCCACAATTAAATGCTTTCTTTTATAAGCTTTGTCTTGACCAAGGCCATGAATTTGAAGGAGGGCAAGTAGGGGAATATGGGAGGGTTTGGAGGGAGGAAAGGGATGGAAGAAATGTTTAATTATATTAAAGTCTCAAAAATAAAAGAAAAAGATAAGTGTTATTGAGGATGTGGGGGAAAGGAACTCCATACACTGTAGGCAAACTGGTCCAGCCATTCTAGAAAATAGTATGAACCATTATACTGCAATCCCATTTCTAGGTCATTGCTGAAGGAAATGAAATCAGAATTCCAAAGAGACATTTGCACTCCCATGTTCATGGCAGCTGTAGTCACAATCGCTTAGATATGAAACTAGCTGAGTGTTTATCAGTGTGTGAACAGACACATATACACGTGCATTTGAGTGCACACACACATACATACACACACAAGCACACACAAAACAGAATATTATTCAGATTAAAAAGAAGGAACTTCTGCTGTTTGTAAAAATGTGGATAAAAGTGAGGGACATAATTGACAATTGTTGGAGGCAGAGGCAGGCATATCTCTGTGAGTTCGAGGCCAGCCTGGTCTCCAGAGTGAGTGCCAGGATAGGCTCCAAAGCTACACAGAGAAACCCTGTCTCAAAAAACCAAAAAAAAAAATATAATTGACAATTGCTTGCCAAGAAAAATTATTGTCTCCAATGGAGTCTCACTGGGTATATTAACCACACTTAAGGGTAAGTCCCATGCCCAGTAGTAAGAAGGTGGCCAACACTAAATGAACTCAATGGTGTTTTGTAGATTTTTTTTGTCTGCTATTGCTTTGTTTGGACATGTTTTACCTTACTGATCCTTTCCTTGTTTGTTATGGCTTCTGATTTTATATTTTTATGTTTTTTTGTGTGTGTTTCTTGTGCTTTTTCATTTTTCCTGTTTGATTTCTTTTATTTTTAAATTCGAAACAAGCTTATTTTACATGTCAATCCCAGTTCCCTCTCCCTCCCCTCCTCCCCTGCCCCTCCAACTGACCCCCTATCCCATCCCCTTTCTGCTCCCCAGGGAGTGTGAGGCCTTCCATGGGGGAATCTTCAAAGTCTGTCATATTATTTGGAGCAGGGCCTAGGCCCTCCCCCGTGTGTCTAGGCTGAGAGAGTATTCCTCTATGTGGAGTGGGCACCCAAAGTCCATTCGTATACTAGGGATAAATACTGATCCACTACCAGAGGCCCCATAGATTAACCAGACCTCCAAACTGACATCCTCATTCAGGGGGTCTGTGTCAGTCCTATGTTGCTTTCCCAGCTATCAGTCTGGGGTCCATGAGCAACCCATTGTTCAGGTCAGCTGTTCCTGTGGGTTTCTCCAGCCTGGTCTTGACCCCTTTGCTCACCACTCCTCCCTCTCTGCAACTGGATTCCATAGTTCAGCTCAGTGTTTAGCTGTGCGTGTCTGCTTCTTCTTCCATCAGCCACTAGATGAAGGCTCTGGGATAGCATATAAGTTAGTCATCAATCTCATTATCAGGGAAGGGCATTTAAGGTAGCCTCTCCACTATTGCTTAGATTCTTAGTTGGTGTCATCTTTGTGGATCCCTGAACATTTGCCTAGTGCCTGATTTCTCTTTAAACCTAAAATGGCTCCTATTATGGGATATATTTCTTGCTCTCCTCTGTTGTTCCCCTGACTCCTGTTCTCTCCAGTCCTCATCTCCCCTCCTTTTCTCCCCTTCTATTTCTTCTAACTCCCTCTCCCCTCCCCCATGTTCCCTATTAGCTCAGGAGATCTTATTCCTTTCCCCTTCTCTGTCGGACCATGTATGTCTCTGTTAGGGTCCTCCTTGTTTCCTAGCTTCTCTGGCAGTGTGGATTGTAGGCTGGTTATCCTTTGCTCTATGTCTAATATCCATATATGAGTGAGTACATACCATGTTTGTCTTTTTGTGACTGGGCTACCTCACTCAGGATGGTTTCTTCTAGTTCTATCCATTTGCCTTCGAATTTCAAGATTCCATTTTGAAATTTTTTTCCATGCTGAGTAGTACTCCATTGTATAAATGTACCACATTTTCTCCATCCATTCTTCAGTTGAGGGGCATCTAGGCTGCTTCCAGGTTCTGGCTATTACAAATAATGCTGCTATGAACAAGGTTGAACAGATGTCCTTGTTGTAAGAATCTGTATCTTTCCTTGTTTGTTATGGCTTCTGATTTTATATTTTTATTGTGTGTGTGTGTGTGTTTCTGTTTCTTGTGCCTTTTCATTTTTCTTTTTTCCTGTTTGATTTCTAAAGCAATATAGCATGGTGAGAGTGAGACAGGGAGTTGGATGGGTGGAGAGGCGGGGAGGGAAGATATGGGAAGGGGTAAATTGATCAGATTACAGTGTATGAAAAATGATTTTCTATAATACAAGGAAAAAGAAAAAGAAAGGGTAAGGTAAGTACAATATGGTAAGTGAGATAAGCCAGGCAGAGAAAAAACGAACACATCATGATCTCATTAATATGTGGGGTTTAAAAATAAACCAAAGAAAATGGCAGTGCCAGATAGGAGGGTTGAAGGAAACTGGGAAGTGCTTATGTGAGGGACTAAGTTTCAGTTTTGCAGTAATGGTGCACTAACCAGCAGCTTGGTGACCTTAGTTTAAAGGGAAGATACTTTATGACAAGAAAGCTTTCCCAATTATGTTCCAAATTCTCTTGTAGAAAGCCATTACCATTCTTTTCTACTGTTTCTGTGCTTGTGTCTTTGTCCCTTGTAATCCATTCCCCATACAGCCACCACAATAAGCTGATTAAATGAAATCATATTCTTCTATCTAAACTCCTTTCTTAGTTTTCTTCCTACTTGGAATGAAATTCTGATGCTTTCTCAGGTTTAGAAAGCCCAGCATGAACTGAACTCTACCTCTGATTACACATTTTGCTCACTCCAGCCTGGTCATATTGGCCTTCTTGCTTGTTGTTTGTTGTTTTTTTTTTTTTTTTTTTTTTTGAGACAGGGTTTCTCTGTGTAGCTTTGGAGCCTATCCTGGCACTCACTCTGGAGACCAGGCTGGCCTAGAACTCACAGAGATCTGCCTGCCTCTGCCTCCCGAGTGCTGGGATTAAAGGCGTGCACCACCAACACCTGACTCTGGTTGTTTGTTTTAAAACAGTATCTCATGTAGTCCAGGCTGGCTACAAACTCAGTATGCAGCCTAGCCTGGACTGGGACTCCTTCCTTATGCTCTGACCTCTACCTCTCCAAATCTGAGAATACATGAGCACCCTGACATTTTGGACTAGTTTTTGAAATACATTGAGGCTATTCCCACCTCAGGTCTATTGCACATGTCAGGTCTGTTGTGCACACTCACATTTGTTTCTCAACCCAATTGTATTTGTTCACACATTCTCTCTTTGGTGAGACTTTCCTCTCACCAATCAAAACCCATTCAGTATCTGCTGTTTCTGAATGGTGGGATGCTTTGGAAGATGCCTTTCAAGTTTAGGTGTGTGTACAGACCAGGATTCTTGTTCTCTGGCTTTCTCATGTTTGCAATGATACTAATGTGAAGGAATGGCTTTTCTATTATGAGAAAAAGCCAAATAATGGCCCGTGCAATTGATAATATTATCAATTTGAGAGGATCAAGACTCAACTAGGAGAGAAAGCTTTGGGCCTGTTTATGAGGGAGTTTCCAGATTGGACCCATTGAGGAGAGACTATCTCTTTAAATGTGGGTATCACCATTCCACGGGCTGGGGCACTGAACTGAATACAAAGTATCCATCACTCCAGCATCCAGCTTTCTGGCTGCAGATGCAAATGTGACCAGCTGCCTCCCCCTCATGCTGCCATGCTTTCCCTCTAGTATCTTCAAACTGAGACAAAAGAAATCCTTCCTTAAGTTACTTTTGTCAGGTATTCTGTTATAGCAAGGCTAAAAATAACGAATCCACACACAATCCAACAAATCAACCAGCAAAGCACCCAAAAGCCTACGTCAAGTTTGACCAGGGATTGATAATGCAGGAAAGGACAGTGAAAGAGCTTTGACTTCCACTCAAGCCTCCTCAGAGTATCTGTCCCTCAGCTTTCTCACTCTCAATGGCTCACTCCACACGGTTTGTCCTGGTAGCAACCTGGTAATAGGTGTGACCATCCCTGCAAACATGAAGTGCTTGCTCTTTGTCAATATATCCTCAACAAATCTGAAATTAATGTTTACTCATATAAAATTATCACAGAGCGTGAGGTGGCCATGAATAGTAAAGTGAGGAGGAAGCAGTTTGGTAAATGACTTTCCTGTAGACACATGCGCAAATCAGAACTTGTGGGTAGTGGACAGGGAAGGAAATAAAATGATGGTCATTGAAGCCATGTCTACTGAGTTGTTCACAATAAAATCCCGTGGGACTACAGAGCTTTGGGAAATTTCATTATGTTTGAAGGCAACCAGTCTCACAACGCCAAGGGACATAGGGAAATTATCAGGGGAGAATTTCCTTCCATATCCCAAAGGGCAGCTGATATTCCTTGGACTTGCAGTATGGGCTGGATAGCTTCCATTTTTCTTTACATATACATTCTCCACACCCTTGCACCCAGCTCTATGTGTGGGGAAGCTGTCCTGTATACAGTACTACTAGATTCCCTTGTCCAGTCTCATCTGTTTGGGTTTGGTGTGTACACCATATCAGGAGGAGGTTTGAAGGAATAAGAGAGGAAAGTTGAGGTATTTATTCTTCATCAAGCCCCCTGCTTACTAAGTCAATGTGACTTGCTGGGTTGTGGTGCAACAAACAGCCCCTTGGAGATGGCCACCACCACAGCTACCCTTCTGGATTTTTGGTTTTGCTTAGGGTTGTACCAGGTTCCTGGTATAAGTAGCTCTGTGGGATCATATTCTCTTTACTCTAAGTTCTGATTAGACTGTACAAATCACTCCTTTACTCAACTATCCTCAGATCATGCTCATTGAGTGTAACATTTGTTTTTGCCTGGCACCCTGATGCTCATCCTTCAGTGAGAATGGTTGATTAATCTCATTGAGGTACTGGATAGCCAATGTGTCAAAAAAAAACCTGGATGTGGCCACTCACAAGACTGCATATTCCGTTTTAGGAGGGAAGGCTGAGCACAGAAAACATGACACTCCCTTTCCCCTCCCTGACTATTTCAGCTAATAGGCTAGTGGATTAGTCATTTTGCTAATGAGTGGTTTTATTCTGGCCCTCAATGAACTAGGCCAGAGAGGGGCCCTACAAACTCTTGGGAAACCTCTTGCAAAGTTTTGCTGAGAACAGTGAGCTAATAGCTGTTAGGTACCAGTGTTTATATACTGCAACTATATTTGGAAACTTAATTGTCTTTCTAAAAATCTCAAGTAAGAAGAATGAAGGGATTTATGATAATAATGTCCAAATAGTACACTCCATGGCCCAATGTGCTTAGTTTTCATTGGCCTCGAAAATTTTTATAGTTTAGAAAAGTAAGCAAAGGAAAGACACCAGTGAGTCTCAACTAGGGGTGGTTGTGTCCCTCTAGGGACATTTGGCAATGTCTGGAGGCATTTTTTGGCTGTCACTAGTGGAATAAAATTTCTATTGGCATTTAGTGTGTAGGGATCAGGGATGCTGCTAAATATAATATATAGGAGAGCTCCTCTTTCAGCCATAAACAAATAATTATCTGGCTCAAGTGCTAGTAGTGCTGAAATTGAGGAACCCTTCTCTGTATCCAATTAGAGCTCCATTAGTGAGGAAATTGGTGTGAAATACCATCCGTAACTTTGCAATTTGAAAACCACACTCCAATTAAGTTAGGTATCCCTGGTTCCCTGATACCACTGGAAATCACTCAGTACACATCACTGTCTTGGAGTTTGTTGCATTTTGAAAATAGTAAGTTTATTGCAGTGCATAATTGATGTTTTCCAAAATAGAAACCAGGCCACTTGGTCGGATAGAATAAAATAATTTTGGAGCACATGGCTTCTGTCTTTCTAATCAAAAGCATTTTCTCTCCAGACTAGGGCTTCAACTAAAGAGATGCCCAGCCCAAAAGGAAGTGGTCTTCAGTTCAGAGTTTGAGTGAGACAAGAGTAGTTGGAATTAGCATCTGAACCATTAGCACTACAAAGAAGCCTTGAGATCTGCTGCTATTTGGGAGCAATTTTACCAGACACAAAGGTATCAAATGTCCTGTCTCTTTTCTACCCAAAATAGTTCTGGCTTGAACACGAGGTTCCCAAGGTGTCTTTGAGTAAGAAGGAAAATATCTGTTCTGGGAGTTGACTACTGTACCCTGCCCCCAACTATTAAGGTTTATTGGTGAAGGAGGAGGCCAAGAGATTGTATTACTTATCATGTCTGTCATAAGGCACGGGGTGTGCTTGTAAAACTCCCTTTTGTTAAGTTTACTCTATGTGGGAGAGGTAGGTTTAGGAGGAATCACAGAACAATGAAAGGACTCTGAAATCCCTTTATGGAAAAGGAAAATCAGCCTGGTATTAAAACTAATGAAGATGCTGGAAAAGAGTACATGGAATCTCTGGAAAGACAGATACAGAAAACTACTTAAGGTCAATGTCTGAGAAGATGGAGAAAACACATGTGACCAGGTAGAAAGAAATGCCAACATTTCCAAATTAAGTATCCCAAGGGGAGTCTGCATTGCTGGGAAAAACTGATCCTATGCAAATTTGCAGCTTCAAATCCCGTTTTCTGAGTTTATTAGGAGAAGTAGTTCATGGGTTTCACCAATATAGGAGTTGGAAAGCACACTAGAGAATCTGATGACATTTCTGCTGCTCTCCAAAGGAATGTTCCCAGAAGCCTGCATTGGTCTGCTCAGGCTGACAGTGCTAAAATGAAGAGCCCAGATAGGCTCGAGTTTCAGGAATCTACCCTGGTTGTCCTAAGTAATGGATAAATAGTGATCAAAATCTGCTGCCAAAGTTATGAAATTTGTGGACCATCAAAGTTCAGCTGTCTGCTAGGTGAAGGTGCTGGGCAGCCAATGGTCATCATGGCTGACCCCAGCCAACTGGTTTTCCAAAAGTGGTTCTCCCATTGCCTCCTCACTGCCAAGCTAGTGAGGCTCCATGAGAATATGGAGGTAAGTTGCACTCATCACATTCCAGCTACGTTAACGGTAACACTAGGTAACACGGAACTAAAAATGCATTAGCCTTCATTGTGGAATCTATTTTCTGAGGACTCTGCCAGAAATGGTTTATAAATGTGATGGTGACAAAAGGTGAGGATCAAGACAGCAAAAGTATTAAATTGCTATTTGAAAGTCAGACAAGAAATCAAGAAATCAAGAGGATTGTGGTAGAAATAATTCCAATATTAGTACACCCCAAAGAAGGCAATTAACAGTTATTTAACTCTGAGCAGGAAGCGGTGAGGTCTTTTCTGTACAGCTTCTCCTCACATTACCTCCTTTACCAGCTTTATAAATGAGGATCTGAAACGCAGACTCAAGTAACATGATCAGATTCCCATACCTCTGAAGCAGTAGAGCTGGGATTTGAACAGGTGTCTACCTCATAAAATATTCTATTGGCATACACTTTCTGGTTCTGCCCCAGGATATTCCTGGGGAGCAGCTGCACTTTCATCACTGGGGGGTTTTAGACAAAGCAGAATATTAGCGTGTGTGTCATAGGAAGTCATCTCTAATGGTTCAGGAATACGTTCAAACTTTGCTCTGGAACTTCCGTTTCTGCATGTTAAGGAAACTTAATGAACAGCATTAGTCATGTTAGTGTAGCCCGTTGTCTTTTTCACAGTTCCTTCCCACACGTTCTCATTGGATCCTCACTCAGACCTTGTGAGGTGGGCAGGCAGGCCATGCATGATCATGCCCCCTTCTTAAAGATGTGGTGGGTAGTCGCATCAGAAACAAAGCATTGCCAAGTTACTTATCACCAAAAATATGTGGGAGGAGGGAGAAAGTAGACTCCAAAAAAGTTGCTTATTTCAATCCTGAGCCGTTCATAGGAGTTTATAATTTATTTCCATAACAGTGTGATTGCTTCCTTTTCAACAAGGCTTTGACTCACTCAGAGGAATGTATTCCATTACATGTCTGCTGGCTTCAGGCGTTTTATGCAGAGCCTGTGGGTTGTCATGGCAACTGAGACTAACAAAATACAAACCATGAACACAAACCATGAACTCTTTCAACATCGGTCACTAATTTGCTTCTAACAACCCACCTCAGAACCGTGGAAGCTGATGGTGTTTTTGAGGTAGTATATATTTTTTTTATCTTCATCCACCGCTGACAGTTTGAAAATCTTAAGATACCAGCATTGTGTTCAAGAAAAACTTGACTTCTGATAAGGAGTGTTTAGAAAGCAGTGTCTTTGGTCATATTGTTCTATTCTTCAATTTTTAGAAAGTATTATTTTATTTTATGTGTGTGTGGGTATTTTGCTTGCATGCGGGTCTATGCACTGCTTGCCTGCCTGGTGTCCGCATAGGCCAGGAGAGGGCGCCAGATCTCCTGGAACTGGAGACATGGATGGCCTTAGAGCCAGTATGTGAGTGCTGGGAATTCCATACCCTGGAAGAGCAGTCAGGACTCTTAACCACTGAGCCATCTCTCCAGCACCTATTCTGTTCTTTAAGTAGCTCTTTTTGTCTTCCTTTCCTTGTCTTCCTTTTCCCATAGTACTTGAATTTGAACTCAGGGCCTCATGCATGCTAAGTGAGGGCTCTGTCACCAAGCTGTACCCTTATTCTATTCTTAATTTCCATTCTCATAAAAACTACATTATAACTCTAGTTAAGGCAAATTTAAGAAGTCATGTGCCACACTTTACTAATGGCCATACCCTTCAGCATTTACTATTTGAATATCAAACGATGTTTATTCACAATACTAATGGGAAATAGGATGTCTGGGAGAATACTTTATAAAATATTATAAATTGCCATCTTACAGCTAAATGGAAAGTTAGAAGAGTGGTAGGGAAGTTTGAAATATTTCTTTCTAAAATGTAGTGAAACCCTGCTTTTCTTTGCTTGCCGTCTGCTCACAAATATTGGGATAGTACCCTCTTTGGTGGGTACCTGTCATCTTGACTGCCTTCAGTCATGGAGGTGCAGTTCACACCAATCCTGTTCCAAGAGTGGGTATGTGACACAGGTGTGACCATAAAGACTGTTGCATTCCAGTGGCTGTTGGAGTTGCTTTGGGATAAACACTTGTCCAAGGCCCTGCCAAGCTAGGCCAAGAAACTCCAGTCTATGAGTTTTGTAGGAAATCTGGAGATGGCATAATATTTGACTAAGGTAACTGAATAGTTGTATGAAAACCTAACACTATTTTCAGCCATCTTGCTAGCACAGGGGAGATAATTGGTCTAAAAATTGAGTTAACTTACAGGGAAAACAGAAATCAGGCAGAAAATACAAAGTCTTTTGGTTTTTTTTTTTTTTTTTTTTTGTATACAATACTAGGTACTGAACCCAGGGCCTTGCACTTACTAGGTGGGAGGTCTTCCACTAACCTACATCTCCAACCAAGTCTCCTTGTGGATTCAGCCTTGCCCTGAGTGTGTCCCTGAAATTTTCAGTTCATTTTACCAAATAAATTGCCTTTCCCCTTAGCTTTAATTGGACTCGATTACAAATCAGGGGGCCCTGATTAATATGATTATCTTATTTTAAATGGTTAATAATTAAATCTAATTTTAAAAGTAGAAGACATCTTCAGGGATCCTGCTTGAGTGAGTAGATGGTCGAAGCCTCTAATGAGCTCTGTTGTAATCAAGCCCGTGAGGAAAGTTTCTTTGTTTAAATATGTTTCGAAACCTCCCCCTCACAATCTTACTTATGATTTTAATTTGTGCTCCTGAGAAACAGTTAGCTCAGAAAGAATATATTTGGATTCCAGTGTTGACTGAAGCACACCGTGGGATTCTATCATAGAAGACTCACTCTTCCTGATGAGTATCTGGACATATTGGCATCCACATACCCTGCTTCAGTACTCCGCTTCAAGCTATGAGTACATATAATAACCTTCTGATGCTCCATAAGCCACTCGATAGACTTTTTGTTGTTACTTGAGAAACATTCAGAGGTTCAGCAAACACAAAGACCTTCTTAGTGATATGATGATTATGATTTTGTTTTTCTCCAGACATCTTTAGGAACTTTTCAGATTTTCCTATTCCCTCTATCTAAGGGGGCTAATATATTTACTTTAGCAAGTTCTCCAGAGTATCAATAAAATATTGAACTGTTACATTAGGACAAGGATTCACAACCTTGGCTGCCAATTAGAATCACCTGGGAGTCTTTCAAAGTTCCTAATGGTCTAGCCCCACCCCAAGCAATTCCATAAGAAGTTTTTGGAGTGGGGTCTTGGCATTGGAGGTTTTAAAAGCTCCCCAGGTGACTTTTAAAATCAAGACAGGGCTTTGAACAATTACATTATTGGAAATATTGACTAGAATGTATGATTTGGTTCAGCCATGAATCATTTAGTAAGTAATCTTTTAAAAACAACTTCTCCAAATAGGCTATAATCCACAATCCCAGAGAAGCCAGGTAAAAAGGAGGACACATGGAGGGCCCTAGGAAAGGGAAATAGTTAAGATCTCCTGGGTAAACTGGGAAGGGGAGTAAAAGGGAGGGCATGGAGGAAGGGAACATGAGGGTTCCAAATGGCTGAGTTGAGGCAAGAATAGAGAGGGAGAGCAAGGAAAGAGATATCTTGGTAGAGGGAGCCATTATGGGGTTAGAGAGAAAGCTGGTGCTAGGAAAAATTCCCAGGAATCCACAAGGATGGCCCCAGCTAAGACTCCTTGTGATAGTGGAGAGCATGCCTGGACTGTCCTTCCCCTTTACTCAGATTAGTGACCACCCTAACTGTCATCATAGAAGTGGAAGCTAAGGAACATTTGATTCAAAAGCATCAGGAAACATTCTTTTAAAATATCAATGGCATAAGGGACAAGTATGGAGGAAATGATCTATATTTTTTTTGTTGTTTTTTGTTTTTCGAGGCAAGGTTTCTCTGTGGCTTTGGAGGCTGTCCTGGCACTCGCTCTTGTAGACCAGGCTGGTCTCGAACTCACAGAGATCCGCTTGCCCCTGTCTCCCGAGTGCTGGGATTAAAGGCGTGGGCCACCACCGCCTGGCTGGAAATGATCTATATTAAAAGGGGTTAAAGAACATGACAACTTAATGTCAAACATGAACATCTAGAAGACCATGTGTTATGGGAAAATGCTTTAAAGAATGTTATTGGGTCAACTGGCAAACTGCAATGTGCACATAAGATTTAAAGTATAGTTAACCTTACATTTACTGAGATTTATAACTGCTATGGGTCTAAGGGACCCTCTTCCATTCTAGGAAAACGCTACAAAACTAGTAAGAAATTGAGTTTCAATCAAGCATCATGGCAGAAAAATATAAAGCAATCACAAAGGGGAAACAGTCTACTTTAAATCATCTCTACAGCCATATCTAGCCCAAAGAGAACAGAGTAATGTTTTCAGCATCCTTACTAAACTAAAGGATGGTCTGTGTACTTTATATTTGGTCTAATGGCTCTTTAAATACTTCAGTTTAGGTGGCTAGTCATGTAGTTTTGTAGTACAGCACTTACCTAGCTGGGTTGAGGTCATTCACAGGTTCCATCGATAACACTGTAAAAATAAATAAAAAATAAACAAACGAATAAATAAAGTAAGGCCTTTATACAAAGAGAAACATTGAATGACCATATAATGATTAATTGGATGAAATAGAACTGGCACTTCAGTTTTCAACTTTAAGATGTTTGAACAGTGTGATTATATGGTACAAGATCAATACACAAAAGCCAATTTTATTTCTTTACACTGGAGTGAACAATATAATAAGGAAAATAAGTAAAAAGTTCCATTTATAGTAACATTGAAAATAATAACATATTCATAAGGAATAAATTTAATGTAAGAAGTATAAAACATATATGCTCTGAAAATTACTAAATATTGTTGAAAAAACTTCAAAAGGCCTAAATAAAGGGGAAGCTATGCTATGTTCATGGGCAAAATAATTAATATTTTAAAGATGAAATGATTCTAAAATTGCTGCAAATTCAGTAATCTCTACCAAAATACCAGCCACCCAGCTTGTATAAATAGATAAACTGACCCTTAAGTTCACATGGAAATTCAAAGGAATCAGAATAACCAAAACAATCTGGATGTCCTAGTTAAGGTTACTATTGCTGTGATGAAATACCATGACCAGAAGCAAGTTGGGGGTGAAATGATTTATTCAGCTTACACTTCCACATTGCTGTTCATCACTGAAGGAAGTCAGGACAGGACCTCAAATAAGGGACAGGAACCTGGAAATGATGCAGAGGCCATGAAGGGATGCTGCTTACTGGCTTGCTCAACCTGCTTTCTTATAGAACCCAGGACCACCAGCACAGAGATAGCACCACTCACAATGGGCTGGGCCCTTTTCCATCAATCACCAATTGAGAAAATGACCTACAGGCTTGCCTGCAGCCTGATTATGGAGGGATTTTCTCAATTGAGGTTTCTTCCTCTCTGATGACTCTAGCTTGGTGTCAAGTTGACATAATACTAGACAGTACAGATGGCTGCTGAAGATGGGAAAATTGAGGGATGACTGTTAATGGACATGATATTTCTATTGGGGGTGATGAAAATATTCTAAAATCAATTATGGTGATGAATGAATAACTGTGAATACACTAAAAATCCCCACAGAATTGTGTACTTAAAATGGGCCAGTTGTGTGGTATGTTTATTGCATCTTAATAAAAAGTTCTAAACTGAGCATGGTGGCACACACCTTAAATCCCAGAACATGGGAGGCAGAGTTTGGGTGGATCTCTGAGTTAGAGGCCAGCCTAATCTACAGAATAAGTTTCAGGACAGCCAGGGCTACACAGAGAAACCCTGTCTCAAAAAACAAAAACAAACAAGTTTTAAAAGTTGCTTGAATAAAAGTGGAAGAAAGAGCACAGAATTTAATTAACAAAAGCAAAGCCTATTGAGTTAGGTTAGGATTTAGAATTACCCCACTTCAACTCAAGTGGGGATAAGGAACAGCAATTCATGAGGCAGTAATCTTACTAAAATACTCACTAACCACATGCCAGGAACTGAGATGGGCTTTGAGGATATTGAACCAAATAGGCATGCCACTCTACTCAGAATACTTACACTCTAAGTCTTAGAGTGTTCCAGAATAACCTAAGTTAAAGACTTACATAGCTGGGTGGACTCTGTAGAAGAAAAATGCAGACAGTAGGAAAAGGTATAATGGAGGATCCTAATCTAATCTAGACAGGAAGGGAAGGATTTAACAGTGAAGTGATAGTGAATTGAGTGCTTGAGGTTTAATAAACTAGGTGAGGGCCAGTGAGATGGCTAATGGGTAAAGGAGCTTGCCATCAAGCTTAGTGACTACTCTTGCTCCCTGGGATCCACATGCAAAAGAAAGAGCTAACCCCCACAGGCTACCCTCTGTCCTCCACATAAGCTTTGTGGCACACGCTTGACCCCCCCCCTCCAAATAAGTAGATGTAAGGAAAAAACAACCTAGGTGAAGAGTAGGTGTGAGTGGAGTCTAGACAGAGGGACATGGACCTCCTTGATCCAAGGAATCAGAGACTGTGAGAAGTGTGCTATGTGAAAAGTGGGAAGGATGGGGATGATGCTGGAGGGGTGTGTGGAATCTGAAGTCCTCAGTTTTGCTAGGACTTTGCCCAGTATTTTTTTTTTTAATTTTTTAATTTTAATTAGAAAGAAAATTATTTCACATGTCAATCCCATGTCCCTTTCCCTCCCCTCCTCCCCTACCCCCCCAACTAACACCCTACCTATCCCATACCCTTTCTGCTCCAAAGGGAGGGTAAGGCCTTCCACAGGGGGTCTTCAAAGTCTGTCATAGTCTTTGGGATAGGGCCTAGGCCCAACCCCTTGTGTCTAGGCTCAGGGAGTATCCCTCCATGTGGGATGGGCTCCCAAAGTCCATTCCTATGCTAGGGATAAGTACTGATCCACTACAAGGGGCCCCATAGATTACCAAGGTCTCCTCACTGACACCCACATTCAGGGGGTCTGGATCAGTCCTATGCTGGTTTCCCAGCTATCAGTCTGGGGACCAAGGGCTCTCCCTTGTTCAGGTCAGGTCAGCTGTGTCTGTGAGTTTTACTAGCCTGGTGTGGACCCCTTTGCTCATCAGTTCTCCTTCTCTGCAACTGGATTCCAGTTCAGTTCAAGGTTTAGCTGTGGGTGTCTACTTCTACTTCCACTAGCTGCTGGATGATGGCTATACGATGTCATATGAATAAGTCATCAATCTCATTATCAAGAGAGGTCATTTAAGGTAGCCTCTCCTCTGTTGCTTAGATTGTTAGTTGCTGTCATCTTTGTAGCTCTCCAGACATTTCCCTAGTGTCTGATTTCTCTTTAAACCTATAATCTCTCCCTCTATTATATTATCTCTTATCTTTTAAAGGCCACAGGAAGCTGCTGACCTAACAAGAAGTTCTCAGCTGCTATCTCCAGGTATGTTTTGTGTGTCAGCCTTTCTTCACTACAACAAATACCTGACATGAACATAGGAGAAATGATTTATTTGGGTTTACATTTTTGAAGATTTTAGTTCATTGCCATTTGGACCTTTTGTCTCTGAAGGAAAGGACTATACCATAGGGCAAAACCGGTCACTTTATGGCATCCAGGAAGCAAAACAACAAATAAAAAGTCAAGAATGGTTGGTATCTCAATGTGTCTTTCAATGTATATACTCAGCAACCTAACATCTTTCCGCTAGGCCACACCTCCTAAATGTTCTACCACCTCTCAGAGTGCCACAGGCTTGGGGACAGCCTTCAACATATGGGCCTTTGGGGAATGCTTGCGATCTAAACCATAACACTTCTTTAGGAAACTTTTCACTCAGTGACACAAAAAGGGAAGTAACTGGCTATGTAGTGATGATGTGACTGTCCCACTTCTTACAAACGTCCTAGTATCTAGCACTTACATTTGAATCCCTGGGAAACAGTTTATGAAATTCCCAGATGGAGAATGGAGGGAAGGATGTACAGAGGAACCCTAAGGAAATGCAGCTGGACCATCTGAGTGCTGGTGAGCTCAGTCATATTCATTACATTGGTCTTCTTTAAGCTTCAGATGTATGTTGGTGAGTGAGATCATTCCTTAGGACTCTGGAGTCTTGTTATTTACAGCTGTAATGTTAAATTGGCACCACGAGCACTTTATAAAATATGGGTGGAGTAGCCTTGGCCTCTGTCATATATTGCCTAGGCTATGATCTGGTATTCTCAATTGAGTACAGGTGTAAGCAGATGGAAAAGAAATTCTCTTACAATCCTCAGTGTGTTTTCATTAACTTAGCATCTGTTGGAAAATTTGTTCTGAGAATAGCATCAAGGAACTGATTAACATTGTGGGTAATGGCCAAGTGAGGCCTCTGAGAGATGGCTTCTCTGTTGGCCAAGGATTGCTTTGCCAAAATTTTCAAAGCTATGGGGCTGCCTTGGCAACACCAAGTAACACAAGACATCAGAGTTCTTTAGATTTACCATTAAGTCACAAGTTACAGTTGCTCTTAAGCTTGGATCTTTGGCATCTGTGTTCTCAGGATAATCTGTTTTTCTGGTCTATTTTCTTTACTGGGTAGGGTAGTGAGATGTCTTGTGTGCTGTTAATACCATTCTAAAAGATGTCAGTTTTGTTTCTCCATACTGTTTATCTTTCCATATTTTTCCTATTTCTTTTTTACTATGAGCCTGTTTCTTGATTTCTTTCCATTGAATGGATAGCTAGAATTTTGACCTGTATATATACCATGGCTCACTGGATAAGACTAATAAATCATTGAGCAATCATCAAACATGTTTAATTAAAAATAGTTCAGTTTTACTATGTGCAAAAAATACATGCTCATTCCTGGCTTCTCCTTTCTTTTTTTGCCATTGTTACTTTGATCAACACTTGAACCTTCAGTCACAGGCAAGAATAATTAGCCTAAACCAATAGCTATGGTGCCACTCCTCTTGAATGAATACTTTTAAGAATCTCTAGTTTTCCTCTAGACTAGTGATTTTCAACCTGGTAGATTTTGACCCCAACAGGGGTCAAATATCAAATATCCTGCATATCAGATATTCACATTACAGCTCATAACAGTAGGAAAATTACAGTGATTAAGTAGCAATGGAATAATTTTATGGTTGGGGGTCACCACAACATGAGGAACTATATTAAAGGGTCACAGCATTAGGAAGGTTGAAAAACACTGCTCTAGACCAAGGAAGAAACCAGTAATATTCTAGACAAGCTACAGCAAAGTGAAGTTGGACCCCTGCCTGAAACCTCTGCTACCAAACTCCTCGTGCAACATAATTAGTTTCCTGATTGCTTAAGCTTGTGTGAACTAGGTTACTGTTGCTTGAATTCAAAAGCACACTTTACTGGTAGTTCTTGGAGCCTTGCTTCTAAGCCCTTTACTAGTTTGTTTTTTTCCAATTTTAAGTTTTCTCCTTGGTTCTCCTTTCTTTTCTTTTAGATTTTACTTATTTATTTTGTATACAACAGTCTGCTTCCATGTATATATGCACACCACCAGTAGAGAGTGCAAGATCTCATTACCGGATGGTTGTGAGCCACCATGTGGTTGCTGGGAATTGAACTCAGGACCTCTGGAAGAGTAGCCGGCGCTCTTAACCTCTGAGCCATCTCTCCAGCCTCGGTTCTCTTTTCTTAGTCTTCAGTCACTGTGAATGAACTTATTCATTTTTGCTTCAACTAAAGTTTACACGGTTGAATGGATTCCATTTTAGCCTCTTTCTCAAGCATATGCTCTGTTTCTGTCTGTGCCTGTGCCTGTGCCTGTGCCTGTGCCTGTGCCTGTGTCTGTCTCTGCCTCTCTCTCTCTCTTCTCTCTCTCTCTCTCTCTCTCTCTCTCTCTCTCTCTCTCTCTCTCTCTCTCTCTCTCTCACACACACACACACACACACATGCTTTCAGCCAACAATACAGAATTTTTAAAAATGCAGTAAGTATTCAGGGACCATCCTTGGAAAGACCCAGAAATCTGCATATTGTTAAAACTCCATATATGATTCTTTTTTTTTTGTTTTGTTTTTTTTTTGAGACAGGGTTTCTCTGTGTAGCTTTGGATCTTATCCTGGCACTCGCTCTGGAAACCAGGCTGGCCTCGAATTCACAGAGATCCGCCTGCCTCTGCCTCCCGAGAGCTGGGATTAAAGGCGCGCACCACCAACGCCCGGCCTAATATATCATTTCTTAAGGTTTTCCGGATATCTTTTCTATGTGGGTATAGGTAAAGGCCAGAAAAAAACAACAGTAAGCATATATATTACACTACCTTGTGTCCCTCTTGTTGAAATGGAACTTCTAGGCCAGTGCTGTTGGATAGTCCTTTCTCAAATGTTGACAATGGGTGTCTACACAATTGAGTGTTTCCTCTGGGCATTTGAAAAATGTGGGTGGTAACTGTTAGGGATGAAATTTTTTTTAGGGATGAAATTTTTACTGCTAGTTAATTTTCATTAATTTAAAGATACACATACACACTAATAGGATTATGAATAATGGATCCCTTGCAAATCCTTCATGGTTATTCCTATGATTTTTTTATGAACTTAAAATAAGGTAGCTACTATTTATAGCAAATATATACACAATGGAATATATTGTTCAGCTATAAAGAATGAAATTGTATCATTTGCAAGAAAATGAATGTAACTGGATATAACTATATTAGCTGAAGCAAGTCAGTCTCAGAGACACAATTACACATTTTTTCTCATTTGTTGTTCTTGGATTTTATATAGATGCACAAAATCATACATGCATATGTATGAAAGTGAAGTAAAAGCATTGGGGAGTAAGGGGGTACTAACAGTAGAGAAGTGAGAAAAAGAAGGGTAGTGGGGTATGGGGAAGAATATGTTCAACATATATTATTTGTTTATATGAAAATATCCTTATGTCTTTACATAACATATTACTATGTATAGTGAATATACACACTGACATCTAATTTTTAAATTTATTATTGTGCATGTGTCTAGGCGAACACATGCCACAGTGTGTCTGTGTGTAGGTCTGGGACAACTTTTGGGAGTTAGTCCTCTCCTTCTACTGCTAGTTCTGCCCATTGAACTCAGGTTGTCTGACTCACTCTGCAAAGGCTATTCCTTGTTGAGCCATCTCACTGCACCATCACAATGAAAAATATTTAAAAAATTAAAGATCACAAAATGAGAAAAGAAAATACAGGAGGAAAAAGAAGAGGAAGGGGAAAGGGAGAAAGGAAGAGGAGGAGGAAATTTGGATAGACATCACACTATGCCCAGAAATGCATCCTTATCTTTTTGCTCTTGGATTGTTTTCCTGACTGATAACTGAAGGTTTCCATTAGGTCAAGTTCTTTGTGTCTAGGATTAGTTTATCTTTTGGGAGACTCCTTAGCTCACATGTAACAGACATCTTTTGGGCCCAAAATTCCTACATTGTCTAACTTGCAAAAGGTTCCACAGATTGAAGGATGCTGATGGAATTACAAATGAAGCATCCCATTTTGACCCAGTTGAATTGGTCCTATCTTTGTGTAGGGCTGAAGGAGCCTCAGAAAGGGGTGGAAAGAAGACAAGGAAGAAGTCCACGGTGAGTTAGTGTCAGAGGACAAGTAGGAGTTCATAGGAAGAAAAAGGGGACTTGTTCTTTGTCAGCTTCCCCAAGCTGACTCAAAAGCCTAGTGGTTCTCAATCTTCCTAATGCTGACACCCTTTTAATACAGTTCCTCATGTTCCTCATGTTGGGATGATCTCCAGCAATAAAATTATTTTCATTGCTACTTCAGATCTATAATTTTTCTACGTTATGAATTGTAATGTAAATATCTGATATGCAACCCATAGGTTGCATATAACCTTCCTTCTCTGTTTCTGCTTAAGAGTTCCACTACAGACTTTAGAGATGCTGCTTCTGTCTAGACTTTGAGACCTTCAGGTTCAAAGGTTCATCATTTATCCTTAGCTATTGTCATGAGGCCTTTTCTATTGTAGACAGTAATCACCACTGGGAGAACAAACTGAGGGCTATGTTAAGTTTTGTTATTACCTCTCAGGGTAATGTCTCAAAGATCGAAACTTTTGTAGGCTCCAAAGTGGAATTATCAGGTATTATTGTTATCTTTTAAGATACATCAGGATACAGAGATGGGAGTGTGTGTTCAGGTGTCTGGAATGATAATACAGATAAACTCCATACATCTGTGGAGCATTCTGTCCAGTGGGGACAACAGATAATGAACCAACAGTGACAAAGAAGTGTGACTGGGAACTCACTTTGTAGACCAGACTATTCTGGTCTACAGTAATTAGGGAGGCTCCATGGAAGATAAAGATGAGGGGTGGTCCTATGCCAAAGGTTGCCTGGGTAAAGGAGGGAAAAAACAGTCCAGGAATAGGAATATCATGTATGAAGGCCAGCATGATGCAGTACAAGCACTGAAGAGAGTTCTGTAGATGGTGTCAACAGGTAAATAGAGAAGAAGAAATGGAGCTAGAGAGATAAGCATAGACTGGATCTAAAGGGACATGGGCAGCACAAGAGGAAACATGAAGTCTAACCCAATGTTTTTATTTGTTTGTTTTCAAGACAGGGCTTCTCTGTGTAACAGCCCTGACTCTCTTGGAACTCACTTTGTAGACCAGGCTATTCTAGAACTCAGAGATCCACCTGCCTCTCTCAGTTGCTGGGATTAAAGGTGTGTGCCACCATGCCCAGCTCTCACCCACGGTTAATAATGGAAAGCCAATGAAGGGCTGTAAGCAAGACTATGACAAATTTGCATTTTAGAGTAGAAAATTGATCGTAGAAAGTTCAAGTTCTGAGGTTACTGCAGAATCCAAGTGAGAGGTGATAGTGGTGGGGAAACATCGGAGTTCAATTAGCCAGGCCATAGAGGTCAAATTTCCCATGCCACCCAGGTGATCTATGAATGTATTCAGGTAGAAGAAAGAGAAGGAACAAGATGTGGGTAGTGGATAATCAAGACAAACCTACTTTGTTGTCTATGCCAGCTCTGAGTGATGTAAATAGACACCAAGGTAGATTCCTATGTTGGTAATTGCTTCAGAGACTCAAGGCTGACCCCACATTTTCTTTATGCATGTGTTCTATGGAGAATGGATAGGCAAATCTATTTTTGGAAACTTTCAAGGTAGATTTAGGCTTATAAAATGGGAATATTGAACCATCCCAGGATTTCTTTCCAGACAGAGTCCTTGCTTCTAGATGTGAGGTAGACCAGCTCTCTCAAGGTACCCACAATGAACCATAATATTCTTTGATGCAAGGAAGGTAATCTATTGTAATTGGAGACCAGTTGGATGTTAGGTTCCTGATCCAAATCCAGATCCAAATTTCAATCAAGTATGTTGACAAGGAATTGAACTATTCCAGGACTAAATTGGCCATTATGGTCACCCAGTCACCTTACAGAACTTTCCAAAAGATTGGACCATGAGTCTAAATCAGTCCTTCCACCAAATTCCTACCTGCTGCTTTTCCAGATTTCCATAGGAATCTGTGATTCAGGGATGATTGCTGTTCTGCTTCCAGTGAGTATTCATGTTCTCACCTCTTAGTATCATCTCTTGGGAATACCAGAAGCAAGGAAATCCAGGATGAAATAGTATGGATAGCCAGTAGTAATTTTAAGTACTGCCTGAATTCCGAAGGCACTCTTGCAGGCTGCAAGAGACCCCCATAGATATAGCTTACCCTACAGTCAGGGCATGGATAAAACACTGTGGTCATGGGAAACTGAGGTTCTGTGGGCCATGGGCAACCAAAGCCTAGGTTGAAGAGGCACAGAAGAGATGTGTTTGTGAAGCTGAGTCTGGAGCAGCATACTGTGAATCCATTCTTGCTCCGGCTTTACTTCACTTTTCAATCAGTTTTTTTTTTTTTTAAGTCAATCTAGGGCATTTGGAAGTAGCTCCACCTGGGGAGTGGGCGAGTCTGAACTTTGATCTCTTTGCAGCTGTGCTGCGCTCAGAGCACAGGTGTACAGCATATGATTAAATGACCCCAGAAATCTGACTGCCTGGGGTGTGGTACTCATTTTTCCAGCCTGATGCAATGAACTCAGGGTGTGGGTACACTCTGCCTCACTCCCCATTTTTCTCCCCCACCCCGAAACTCTGGATTTCAATTAACTGTGAAAAACAGTGACACAGGAGGCAGGATTCATGCTGTTGTTAATTTGCTTGAAACATATCTGGTCACTTTTAAAATTTTGCTCCCAAAACGATGGAAGAAAGGGAGGACAAACGTTTTTTCACTGCCTTCATTGATCCAGATTTCAGTGTGATTTGGCAGGCACTGCAGGGTAACATGTTCCAGTGTTTTAACTTGCACATAATTGCCAGATTAGCTATTGTTTGACTTGTACGATTATTAATGAAATGTGGAAAAAAAGGGTGGTAACTGTGAAGCCTGCTGCAATGTCTAGACACAAGGGTGGGGGGTGGGGAAGTGGAACACCAACGGAGATGACACAGAATTTCCTTGCCCGATTTTTCTCAGACATAGGATTTCTACCATGGTATTGACAATACATGGGCCAAGATATGGACAGGTGAGCAATAATGTTTTGTTTTGTTTTTTCTCCATTTTTATTTAAATTAGAAACAAGATTGTTTTACATGTCAATCCCAGTTCCCTCTCTGTCCCCTCCTCCCCTAACCCCACTAACACCCTACCTATCCCATACCCTTTCTGCTCCCCAGAGAGGGTGCGGTCTTCCATGGGGGGGGTCTTCAGAATCTGTCATATTCTTTGGGATAGGGCCTAGGCTCTCCCCCATGTGTCTAGGCTCAGGGAGTATCCCTCTATGTGGAATGGGGTCCCAAAGTCCATTCCTATGCTAGGGATAAGTACTTATTTACTACAAGAGGCCCCATAGATTTCTGAGGCCTCTACACTGGCACCCACATTCATGGGGTCTGGATCAGTTCCATGCTGGTTTCCCAGTGATCAGTCTGGGGGCCAAGAGCTCCCCCTTGTGCAGGTCAGCTGTTTCTGTGGGTTTCACCAGCCTGGTCTTGACCACTTTGCTCATCACTCCTCCTTCTTTGCAACTGGATTCCAGTTCAGTTCAGTTTTTAGCTGTGGCTGTCTGTTTCTACTTCCATCAGCTGCTGGATGAAGGCTCTAGGATGGCATATAAGTTAGTCATCCATCCACACTCAGTGGATAGTCACTCATTATCAGGTGAGGGCCCTTAAGGTAGCCTCTCCACTGTCACTTAGATGGTTAGTTGGTGTCATCCTTGTACATCTCTGGACATTTCCCTAGTGCCTGATTTCTCTTTAAACCTATACTGGTTCCCTCTCTGATGTTATCTCTTATTTTGCTCTCCTCTATCCTTCCCCCTACACAGACTTCCTGCTCCCTTATGTCCTCCTCACCCCTCCTTTTCTCCCCTTCTTATTCTCCTAGCTCCTTCTCCCATCCTCCCATGCTCCCATTTGCTCAGGAGATCTTGTCCCTTTCTCCTTCTCCAAGGGACCATGTATGTCTCTCTTAGACTCCTCCTTGTTACTTAACTTGTCTAGTGGTGTGGATTGTAGGCTGGTAATCCTTTGCTCTATGTGTAAAATCCAAATATGAGTGAGTGCATACCATGTTTGTCTTTTTTGTGACTGGGTTACCTCGCTCAGGATAGCAATTCCTCTCTTAGGCATATACCCAAAAGAAGCACGTTCATACAATAAGGATATCTGTTCAACCATGTTCATAGCAGCACTATTTTAATAGCCAGAACCTGGAAGCAACCTAGATGCCCCTCAACCGAAGAGTTGATACAGAAAATGTGGTACATTTACACAATGGAGTACTACTCAGCAGAAAAAAAAATGGAATCTTGAAATTTGCAGGCAAATGGAGAGATAATGTTTTGATGGAGATGAAACACACAGGTTTAGACTATATGGTGGAGACATTTCTCACTTAATATGTTAAAAGAAACACATTAAAACATGTTCAAAGAAGCCAGATATTTAACCAGTAGCATAAATACACACTTGCATGAATGCACACTGGATTTTGGGGCTTAAATAGCTACAGCTGAGCCAGCCCAGTCAGGAGAAATGCTTAGAGTAACTTGTTTTGTGAAGAGATTTTGGCTTCAAAAGAGCTTGTGAGTGTTATATGTTGGCTTTGTGGCATTATGCCTTGATGTATCTATGTGGTACCATACAGAGAAGGCTCTGGTAGCATGTAAGAAACAGCAGATAGTTTTTCAGCTGTGATTTTTGGGGGTGGTAGATCTGGGAGGAGTTGGGAAAAGAGGACAAATATGATCAAAATATATTGCATGAAAAAATTTAAATAAAAAATTTGAAGGAAAAAGAAACAGCAGAATTTGATCTGTCCCCTGTCCTGGTCTGGCCACAGTAGCTCAAACTCAGCATCATTTTCTCACTTTTGACAAAGAAAGTGCCTTCCATAAGCAGACTGGCTCAGAGGAAAAAGACAATGAGTTTCCATTTATGTTCCTGGGACAGACACTGGTGCCTACTTCTGTGGGCAGATATCTCAGAGGGCGACATTGGACATAGAAGAAGTAAATGCAGGAATATCTGAGAATTTAGAATTGATAGAGCTGGTATGGGGATTTAAACAAACTGGGGTGCAGCTAGAGAGTTGGCTCTCAGGTTAAGAGCACTGGCTGCTCTTCCAGAGGACACAGGTTCAATCCCCAGTACCCACATAGAGACTCTATAAGTCTGTAAGTCCAATTTTGAGTATCTTATGTCCTTTTCAGGCCTCTGTGGCACCAGACATGAAAGTTATGTGAAGACAAGTATGCAGGCAATACACCCACACCCACCCACACCACCCACACCCCCCCACCCCCACCCCCCCACCCACACACCAAAATTAAGAGGTAGCAGAAAAGAAAACCATTGCAAATATTTCAGTCTAATCTTTTTGTAATATCCACAAAGAAACTGAAGTTCAAAGGAGTTAATGGTTTATTCAAAGTCACTATGTTTATAAGTGGATCTAGAATTAAAATTTCCTATCTTAAGATTAACAGGTTTTTCCCACTGTGATAAAATATTAGGTAGTGGTGCTAGGGATCTATCTCAGTTGGTAGAGAGCATGTCTAACACGTATGAAGCCCTAGGTTCCATTCCAGGACCACATACAGTGCTTATGATGATGTGCACATGTAATCTTAGCACTTGGGAGGTGGAGGCAGGGTGATCATCCTTAGCTATGCAGCAAGTTCAAGGTTGGTCAGGGATACATGAGACTGTCTCAAAAACAAAACAAAAAGGAAATAAAAATATTAGGTACACTAAAATTACCATATAATAAACTAAGTGAATATGTAATTCCAAGGAACTATTGTTTCTCAACCACTAAATGCTCTCTTGTTCTTCATTAAGAAACCAGGTAATTCTAAATCCTGACCATTTCAGATTTCACTAAAGAATCCCACACATTAGTAGAGTTTTATTGTAATTGTGCCAAATATTATGGGCAGGTAATGAATATACTAGATTATTTTAAATAATTTTATTATACACTAAGTCACTTCACAGGATTGATTTTAGCAGATAAACTTCAAAACTATGAGAGAAATTCTGTTTCTAGTATTACCAGCAGAGACTTGGAAAGCCCAAGGGTTGGAAACTATATGAAAACAGTCAGGTGATCTGTCAAAGCTTCCAGTACAGTCTTGGCATTTGCCATAACTTAAGCCTTGTTTGGACCCATAAAGTCTGATAACATTTCTTCATTGCTAGGAGGGAGAGTGACTTGCTGGTATTCCATAGGCAGCAGCATTGTCTTTCCTCTGGGTTCATAAATTGGTCAGATTTGCTTTGGCCTTTCAGAATCACCCAAGGCCCTTTTTCAAATGCAAAAGAATTTATCTTTCTCTTTAAAGTGCTGTTTTCTGTGATTTATTTATGTACTTGTTTATTGCATTTTAACTTCCTTTTATGTGTATTTGTTAGTATATGTCATATGTGTGTGGGTACCCATGGAAGCCAGAAGGGGGTGTTGGATCCCCTGGAACTGGAGTTATAGATGGTTATGAAACACACCATGTGGATGCAAGGCAGTGTCAGATATAGGTTTCATCTCATGGAATGGACCATAAACCCAGTTTTAAGAATCTGCTGGTTACTCCCGTAACATTTATGCCATTTTTATACCAGTATATCTTGCAGGCAGGCCACTGTTGTAGCACATGGGGTTTGGAGCTGTGTGATATTAGTGGTTTTCTCCTTCCACAGCATGCAGAGCACCTTCCAGTATTGTGCATGCTAGTCAGCGGGTGTGAAGCTTCCAGTGAGGTACTAGCTTAATTTTTCTATGTTCGATGGCGTAAGTATGTGCTTTCTTCAGCAATAGGGCTATACCATCAAGTTGTGGAGAGCAATCAGGTTGTGGACAGCAACCAATAGACTTGGGGATACCGTTTGATTTTTCCATGGGGCCCTTTAAGCCAATGTTTAAAAAAGATGTAATCCATTTCCAGCACTGGAGGTTTTACTTGGTGGCATAAGATATCTAGTTGGCGCAATGTCTTCCCTATTATTTAGTGACTTCATTTGGATTGCTTAAATCTATATATAAAATTTAGGAAGCTTCAGGAGAAGTAGATTTCCATATGGTTTTCAAATGTCCTTTTGTGTTAGTAATTTCTCCACACATTTCCTCCTTTACCTGTCTCCTTACCTGCTTCCCTATTTAATCCTCCTATTCCAGTTACCTCTTTGTCTCTCCATATCACTGTCTTCTGTTTCTCCTTCCTTAGGAGATTCACTCCTTCCCACTGATCCCTTACTAGGTAACACCTGTGGTTATTCAGACTGTAGTCCACATAACAAAAGCTTAAAGGCTAACATCTACATATAAGAGAAAATATACAGTATTTGTTTTGGGGTCTGGATTTCCTCACTCAGGATGATTTTTTTCTAGCTCCATCCATTTACCTGAAAATTTCATTTTTAACAGCTGAATAATATTTCATTGTGTAAATTACCACATTTTCATTATTCATTCATTGATTGATGGGCATCTAGGGTGTTTCCAATTTCTGTATATTTTAAAAGAGTAGAAATGAACATGGATGAGCAAGTATCTCTGTAGTAGGATGTAGAGTTCTTTGGGCATATGTCCAGAAGTTAGCTGGATCTTTAGGTAGATCTATTCCCAGCTTCCCAAGGACCCATCACACTGATTTCCATAATGGCTGTATCATTTTGCACTCCAACCAGCAATGAATAATTGTTCCCTTTTCCCTGAAACTTCACTAGCATGTGCTGTCATTTGTTTTATTGATATTGGCCATTCTGACTGGGGTAAGATGAAAGCTCAAAGTACTTTTAATTTTCGTTTCCCTGATGGCGAAGAATGTTGAATATTTAAGTGTTTCTTTGCCATTTGTGATTCATCATTTGGGAATTCTCAGCTTAGTTCTGTACTCCAATTTTAAACCGGGTCATTTGTTTTCTTGATGTTCATATAATATATATATATATATATATATAATATATATATATATATATATATTCTAGATGCTAACCCTTTATGAGATCTATAAGTGATCTTCTCATTCTGTAGGCTACCCCTTTGAATGACAGTGTCCTTTGCTATGCAGAAACTTCTCAGTTTCATGAAGTCCCTATTTTAATTGTTTATCTTAGTGCCTGTGCTATAGGTGTTCTGCAAAGAAAGTACTTTCCAAGGCTGGAGAGATGGCTCAGTGGTTAAGAGCACTGACCGCTCTTCCAGAGGTCCCAAGTTCAATTCCCAGCAACAACATGGTGGCTTACAACCACCTGTAATGAGATCTTGTGCCCTCTTCTGGCCTGTAGGCATACATTAGGGCAGAACACTGTATACATAAATGAATAAATAAATCTTATTTTTTTAGAAAGTCCTTTCCTATGCTAGTGAGTTCAAATCTATTCCCCACTTTGCCTTGTGTCAGGTTCAAGGTATCTGGTTTTATATTGAGGTTCTTGATCCATTTGGAGTTGGGTTTTTTGCAAGCTGATCAATATGGATCTATTTTCATTTTTCTACATGTAGCTAGCCAGTTTGACCAGCACCACTTGTTGAAGATGCTGTCTTTTCTCCAGTGTGTATTTTTTAATTTCTTTGTAAAAAAAAAACCCCCAACTTTCCATTGTCATATTGGCTTATGACTGTTATCATTTCCATTTATCAATGTGTTTGTTTTTATATCAATACCATGTTGCTTTCATTATCATAGCTCTGCAGCTCTGTAGTGCAACTTGGCATATGGAATGGTGAGACTTCTTGCAGTTCTTTCATTATGCAGGGTTATTTTAGATAATGTAGGGTTTTTTTGTTTTTCTTGTGTTTGATGGGTATTGCACTGAATCTGTAGATTGCTTTTGGTAGGATAACCAATTTTACTATATTAGTCCTACTGCTTCATAAGCATGAGAGATCTTTCCACCTTTATGTTTCTTTTCAATTACTTTCTTTAATGTCTTAGAAGTTTTCCTGAACAGAAACAGAGGAGGAGTGCATGTGGGAGGGCAGAGGGAGTGGAAGAAGAGGAGAGGGTAACTGTGATTGGGATGTAAAATAAATGAAAAAATTAATTAATAAAAAAGAAAAAAATTATTATACACACTTTCATTTTATTGGTTATAGTTACCCCAAGATATTTTAATTTTTAGGCTATTGTGAAAGGTGCTTCTCTGATATCTTTCTCAGTCTATCATTTTTATATAGGGAAGCTACTGATTTCTGTGTGTTAATTTTGTATCCTGATACTTTGCAGAAAGTGTTTAATCATCTGTAGAAGTTTTCTGGTAGGGTTTTTAGGGTCTTTGACATATACATCACATCATCTGCAAATAAATATATGTTGATTTCTTCCTTTCCAATTTGTATCCCCTTGATCTCCTTTTGCTGTCTTATCACTCTGGCTAGAACTTCAAGTACTAAATTGAATAGATTTGGAGAGAGTAGGCATCCTTGTCTTGTCCCTGAGTTTAGTGGAAATGCTTTGAGTTTCTTCTCTCATTTAGGTTGGTGTTGGCTGTGGGCTTGCTGTAAATCACCTTTATTATGTTGAGGTTTGTCTCTTGTGTCTCTAGTTTCTCCAGGACTTTTATCATGATGAAATGCTATATTTTGTCAGAGTTCTTTTCTGTAACTAATTAAATGATCATGTGGTTTTTGTCTTTCAGTTTGTTTATGTGGTAGATTACATTTATTGATTTATATATGTTGAACCATCCATCTGTACTTCTCTGGAAGGATGCTAACTTGCTCATGGTAGATCATCTTTTTAATGTGTTCTTGAATTTGGTTTGCAAGAATTTTATTGAGAATTCTTACATCTATGTTTATAAGGGATATTGATCTAAATTTTCTTTTTTGTTGAGCCGTTGTATGATTTTGGTGTTAGGTTGCCTTCATAAAAAGAATCAGGAAACATTCCTTCAGTTTCTTTTTAGCAGAATAATTTGAGGAGTAGCAATGTTAATTCTTCTTTGAAGGCCTGGTAGCCTTCTGTGCTGAATCCATCTGATCCTGGGCTTTCTATGTTTGTAAGACTTTTATTGACTCCTTTATTTCACCAGGGGTTATAGTTGCTTATTGGATTTTGGTTTAACTTTGATTGGTCATATCTATGAAGAAACCCATGCATTTCTTTTAGGTTTTCCAGTTTTTCAGAGTACAGAGTTTTAAAGTATGTCCTTATGATTCTCTGTATTTCTTCAGTGTCTGTTGTAATGCTCCCTTTCATCTATAATTTTATTAATTTGGATTTTCACTTTCTGTATTTTAGCTAATTTGACTAAGTATTTGTCAAGTCTGTTGATTTTTCTCAAAGAATCAACTCCTTTCATTGATTCTTTGTATTGTATTTTTGTTTGTTGCTATTTCATTGATTTCAGTCCAAAGTTTGATTATTTCCTTCTGTCTACTTTTATCAGGTATTATTTCTTCTCATCGTTCTAGACTTTTCAGATGTGTTGCTAAGTTACTAATATGAGATTTCTCCAGTATTTTTTTTTATAAAGGCACTTACTTAGTGCTATGAATTTCCCTCTTAAAGCTGCCATCATTGTTTTAGCATGTGGTGTTTTCATGTTCATCCAATTATAAAGTGTTTTATTTCTTTCTTGACTTTTGTCTGTGTAGGAGGTATGGAGGTTCATGTGCTCACATATAAGCACTAGAGAAAGTAAGAATTTTAAACACACATGAATGTCTCTTCAAGGGGGGAGATGTATAACCTGTTTTCCACCAGAGGGATTGGAATGGACGTGGTTAATAGCCTGGTGACCTTTGCATTGTCCGTGTTGACAAGATCACACTGGATCTCCTCCAGACCCTACCATGAGCTTGTTTTTTCTTCAGCAAATCTATAGAACCTATCTTTATGGAAGATGGTATATGCATTTTACAAAGAGTTTCCATATAATCATGTTGTGCCTCTGGGATTAAGTTATTTATCACCAGAAAACTTTTCATCAAATTGTGCTATGCTTAAGTATGCCCCAAATAAACTACTTTGGGGTCAGACTCTTGAAGTTTGGATACTGAGTCATGATGGGCAAACTACCTTCTTGCCTCCCACAGATCACTACTCTACTGGCCATGGTGGTCACAGAGACCCTCCGCATGTTTTGACTCAATTTTCATTGGGGGAGATCCAGAAGGCCCGAGCATGCTATCAGTTATATTTCCTTGGTACATTCTTTTGGTATTTCTCAGTTATAGACACTCCTGAGACCCTCAGAGTCACAGTTACTGGCCAGCCAACATCCCTTACCCTTATCTTCCTATTATATCACTTGACCCTGAAGTCTGTGAACATGGGAAGGATCCATTTACCATTCCTCTGGACTAGGGACTAGAGGAATGCTTCTCATTCCTTATGCCAGGCACATTACCCATGTCATCTCTGTGCAGTGCTCTTCTGCTACAGTGTCTGCATGTGCATGTGGATGGGTGCAGGTACATTTACACCAAGGTGCTCCTATAGAGATCAGAGAACAATTTTAAGAAGTTGGTTCTCACCTTCCTTGTTTTGAGGCAGAGTCTTTATCATTATTTCTCCCATGCTATGTGGGTAATTCTCCTATTCTCTCTGTCTCTCATCTTGCCAGAGGAATTCTGGGATTATGGATAAAGGCCACCACATCCAACTGTCTTACATGGTTTCTGAGACTCAAACTCAGGTCATCTGACTGGTACAACAAGAGTGTTTACACACTGAGCTATCTTGACAGTCCATCTTGTATATTAAAGAGTCATTTCCTATTCCTTTCCCTTCAGTCTCTCTTATGTGCTAACTGCATCTCACTATTGCAGTAGTGCTTTTCCTCCTCCTCAAAACTGTGGATTGACTTATGTAGAACTTACATAAAATGTAATCAGGAAGTATTATGTGAACTATTTGAACACCTGCTGAAACATCATTAAGTTTAAAAGGAAATCATAGCATACAAGTTCCCTTGATAATCTTTTCCCCTAAAAGGAATCAAGTTTCAATTTTAAAAATATTATTTTATTGATGTGTATGTGTGTGTGCCTGCATGAGTTTTTGTGCATTGCATTTGTGCAGAAGAGGGCATTGGATCCCCTGGAGCTGGAGTGACAGGCAGTTGTACGCTGCTTCATATGCATACTGGAAATCAAACCTGGGTCCTCTGCAAGAGCAGTAATCACCTTTGAAATAATTTCAAAGCTGCAATAATTTCAATTGTAAGCACTTTATCACTTTTATGATATATGTGGCAGTTTAGTTTTCCTTGTTTTGTAAGTGGGGGCTGAAGAGATGGCTTAGCAGCTAAGATCATGGCTGCTCTTCTAGAGGATCTGTGTTTGATTCCCAGTACCCATATGGTGGCTCAAAACTGTCTGTAATTCTGGTTCCAGAGTATGAGACACCCTTTCTGGCCTTTGTGGGCACTATGCACACATGTCCTGCATGTTGGCAGCACCACACACACACACACACACACACACACACACACACACACACACACAGAGAGAGAGAGAGAGAGAGAGAGAGAGAGACAGAGAGAGAGAGAGAGAGAGAGAGAGAAAGACAGAGAGAGAGAGGAGTTGTATCTATGTCTAGACTTGCTATACACTTGCAAACAAAGGTATTTTGTAGCAAATCCAGACTTTGTTTTGTGCAGTTCATTGTGTCCTGTGTAGCTCCAATTCATTCATTTCCATTGATACATATTATTACAGTGTAGAGATTTGGATTGTTTTCAATCCAGGTCTATCAAGAACAATGCTGTAATCATATAATAAGGATACTTGCTCAACTATGTTCATAGCCAGAACCTGGAAACAACTTAGATGTCCCTTACCTGAAGAATGAATAAAGAAAATGTGGTACATTTACACAATGGAGTATTACTCAGGTGTTGGAATCAAAGGCATAATGAAATTTGCAGGTAAATTGATGGAACTAGAAAAAATCATCTTGAATGAAGTAACCCAGACCCAGAAAGACAATCATGGTATGTAGTCACTCATTAGTGGATATTAGCTGTAAAGTAAAGGATAACCAGGTTACAATCCACTGACCCAGAGAGACTAGGTAACAAGGAGAACCCAAGTGGGGGAGGGGAACACATGGATTTCCCTGGGAAGGGCAAATAGGAATTATCTCCTGGGTGGACTGGGTGTGGGTTAGGGATGGGAACTTGAGGGATAGGGTTGGGGGTGGGTGGAGGGAGAGAGCACCAGAAGGGATGTGTTGATGTTGGGGGGTATTTCAGGATCAGGTAGAAACCTGATGCAAGGGAAACTCTTATGAATCTATAAAGATGACCCCAGCTAAGACTCCTAGAAATAGTGGCTACATAGCCTGAACTTACCATCTCCTGTGATCAGATTGGTGACTACCCCAATTGCCCGATTAAGCAGGGCTTAAAGCACTCCACTGCTTTTCTAACCCAAAGCACTAAAGTCCATATTACTCCAAACAAAAGCATGGTCAGGCTTATCACTGCATACCTCAGTCTCTGGTACCAACTTCTGTCTTAGTTAGGGATTTACTGCTATGAAGAAACACCATGAACACAGCAACTCTTTTATTTTTTGAGACAGGGTTTCTCTGTGTAGCTTTGTAGACCGGGCTGTCCTTGAAGTCAGAGAGATCCACCTGCTTCTGCCTCCTGAGTGCTAGGATTAAAGGCATGTATTTGCACCACCACGGCCCGGCTTGACCACAGCAATTCTTATAAAGAAAACATTTAATTGGGGATGGCTTACAGTTTCAGAGGTTCAGTCAATTATCATCATGACAGGGAACATGGCAGCATGCAGGCAGACATGGTACTGGAGCCGAGAGTACATCTTGTAGACAACAGGAACTTACTGTTGACTGTAGACAGTCAATTGACTGTCAGAATGAGTGAAGCTTCAGAAAAGAAACCTCAAAGCCTGTGCCCACAGTGACACACTTTCTCCAACAAGGCCACATCTCCTAATAGTGCCACTCCCTTTGGGGGCCATTTTCTTTCAAGCCACCACAGAGAGCCTTCATCCAGTAACTGATGGAAGCAGATGCAGAGAATCATAGCCAAATATTAGGTGGAGCTCCGGGAATCCTGTGGAAGAGGGGGAGGAAGGATTGTAGGAGCCAGAGGGGTTAAGGGCATCACAAGAGAACTCACAGAAACAACTAACATGGCTCATAAGAACTCATAAAGTCTGCACCAACAACAAGAGCGCCTGCATGGGACTGATCTATAGCCTCTACATATATGTGACAGTTGTGTAGTTTGGTCTATTTGTGAGACTCCTAACAATGGGAGCAGGTGCTATTCCTAATATGCCTCACACTGGATTGTTTTGGCCAGCCTGAACACAAAGGGAGGTGCTTGGTCTTACTGCAACTTGATATGTCATGCTTTGTTGATACCCACGGGAGGCCTGCCCATTTCTGAACAGAAACAGATGAGGGGTGACTTCGAGGAGGGATAAGAACAGAGATGGGGCGGGGGAGGGACTGGAAGGAGAGGAGGGAGGAGAAACTGCAGTCAGGATGTAAAATAAGTAAATAAGTTTTAAAAAAGAACAATGCTGTGGTTCTTCTACATATGTCCTGGTATATGAATAGTCAAGTTTCTTAAAAGTTTATGATCTTGGAGAAATAAACAACTTCAGCTTTATGAGAAAATGATATGCTGCTTTATCAAAGGAGCTCATTCACCTTATCCTCTGGTTTTATGAATGTAATATAATCATGTGTAATTTTTCAAAATTTATGGGTATATAGTAGCATTTCATTTTGTTTTTCACTTGCATTTCTCTAATAACCAAGGAACCTGACCATTATTTCATATCTTTATTTGATATACCTCCCCTCATGAACAGCCTATTCACATCTTTTGCCTGTTTTTAAAGGTTTGCTCTTTTCTTTTTGAGGAAAAAAAATCGGTGAAGGAAACTCTTCTGTTAGTAATTGGTAAAAACAAGTGGACAGTCAATATAAGCATGTAAAAGTGGAGAACAAACAATGGTAATTAACGAAACCCAGAAAATTTAATTTCCATGGGATTATATTAAATCAATACACTCACTTAGGCATAATTTGCACATTTCTGGTGCCATTTATTCCTAAGAACATGGTATATCTCCTTATGTGCTCTTCTCAGTTTTGTTTCCATAGGCATTGTGTTTCTTTCTTAATAATTCCAATTCTACCTAGTGGAGCACTTTCATTGTTCTTCTAATTGTGTTCATTTCCATTGCCTCACTCCTGTGTCTTTGGACTACTGTTTATAAATTTTTGTCTTGCTGATTTTCTCTATTCTGTTAATACTTCGGGCAATTTTTCAGTTAATTATTTGATAGTTTACCTCTTTATTTTCACATCTTTTCTCTTTCTTTCTTTCTTTCTTTCTTTCTTTCTTTCTTTCTTTCTTTCTTTCTTTCTTTTTCGAGACAGGGTTTCTCTGCAGCTTTGGAGGCTGTCCTGGAACTAGCTCTTGTAGACCAGGCTGGTCTCGAACTCACAGAGATCCACCTGCCTCTGCCTCCCGAGTGCTGGGATTAAAGGCGTGCGCCACCAATGCCCAGCTCTTTATTTTCACTTTTTAAAAGACAGGATCTCACTGCATAGAGCCGGGTGGCCCAGAACATGTGACGCTCCTGCCTTAGCCTCATGAATGCAAGGATTACAGATGTACATCACCACACCCTACTCTTCCAGTTGTTATACTTTCATTTTCTTGCTTTCTCAGCTGTGTTGTTGAGAAATAATGGTGATTGTCTTTGTCATGATCTTGACTTTAGTGGGATGGGTACTATTGCTTTTCCATGTAATAACATACTGACTTTCCCCCAAGATACCTCTGTATCTATATGTATGTATTTTAAAATAATCTACAGTTTCATGTTATGTATATATTATTCTACAAAAGTGGTGGTTCAGGAGATGACTCTGTGGGCAAAAGTACTTGCTGTATAAATAAGAAGACGAGTTTATATCCTTGTCACCCATGTAAAAGTCCGGGATAGCCGTGAATGTCCTAATCACAGCATTGTGAGGCAGAGACAGGCAGATTCTAGAGCTTGCTGGCCAGCCAGCCAAGCTGAAATAGCAAGCTTCAGGTACAGTGAGAGATCCTGTCTAAAAAGCTAGGGTGGAGGACCTAAGAGGAAGACCCAATGTTCTCTGGACTCTGCATTCACATACATAGGCACACACACTTGCATGTGCATGTCTATATACCTACCTTCCCACACAATCTTTTTTAAGTCTGAAAATCTTAGTTTCTGCCAAATATTTTTTTCAGTGTGTACAGACAGGACTATTTCATCTTTCCCAAGATCTATTAATATGATCAATATTCAAGGTGTGCTAATATTGAATGGTCCTTAATCCCTATTAATTATACTTAGTTGAGTGGTATTAATTTACTTAATATTCTGCTGAGCACATTTGTTAAGTATTTTATTTAGAATAATTATCCCAAAAATAATTGGGACTGGACTACAGTATTATATTGCACAATATTTACCAAATTTTAGTATCAATGAAAAAAATTTAATTTAAATTTTCTTTTAGTTTCAAACAATAATCTGATCTACTTTTGTAATGAATTAATATAATTACTCCATTTTTGGCTTAATGTGAATATAATGATATACACTTGCACATAGAGCTAAAGTAGGACCTGATGTATTATAACATACATGTGTGCTTGTGTGTATATATATTCGTAAAACTATCAGCACAACTGAAACACATCATCATTGTCTTTGGCATCTCAGTCTTTCTCTCTTTTTGGTTTATTTTTTGGCAGGGTTTCTTTGTGTATCTCCTGGCTGTCCTTAAACTCTGTACATCTGTAGACCAGACTGTCCTTGAACTCACAAAGATCCACCTGCCTCTACTTCCTGAGTGCCCAAGTCCTGGGTTTAAAGGCATGTGCCACCACCGCTGCCAGGCCTATTTCCATGTAAATTTTGAATTAGCTTGTCAGTTCCTTCTTACTGCTGAGTTTTTGGTTGAAATTCAGATTATCATAAATCTTGATGTGAATTTAGAAATAAGAGACACCAGAACAGTATCAAGTCTTGGCTCTACAACTGCACTGTGTCTTGCTTTTTACTCAAGTCTTTTATTCTTCTTGAAACTGGTTCATAATTTTTACTATATAACGTTTGTCATTTCTTGTCAAATTTGTCAGTAAGTTTTTCCTATCTGTTGTATTGTAAATGGACTCTTGTAAACCTCAACTTTTTGCTGGCTTACTGCTACTATACAGAAATAAGGTGGGGACTTATTTTTCACTTCTAGCATACATTTTTTATGTCCCTTAAGAGCACTTACATAGACAACTGTTAACAAAGAAAACCTGACATTTTATTTCCAATATGTAAAGCTATGATTTCCTTTTTCTTGCTTTGATGTGTTGGTCAGTACATCTTGTATAATGCTGAATAAGAACGGTAAGGGGAGCACATCTTTGCCTTGTTTATAACCTTCAAAACATTTTATGTTTATTTGTGTGTGTCCCTTTCTCTGTGTATACATGAGCATCCTTGCTGGGTATATGTACCAAGGAATGCAAGTGGCAGTCAGAGGACAACTTCTGGGAGTTTTTTTAGTATTTTATTCATTCATTCTATCAGTTCTATTTCTCTGGAAAACTTTAATAAAAGTAATTGCAATTTCTTGATTTTTTTCAAACTCTAGACTAATATTGCTTTTTTGGAACAAATACTACTAACATATTTTATACCCTTTTTATGTTGTCGGGTTAAATATTTTCCAATTTCAGGGTTTTATCTATATTCATAAGAGCTACTGATCGATTCTTTCCTGTTTTATAATGATTTTGTGTGATTTGGACATCAGGGAAATGCTACCCTCACAAAATAAATTAGAAAATGCTTTTCTCATCTTTACTTTCTGTCATATTTGTGTTCTGTTCTCCATTTATGCCATTTGGATCTGGAGTTTTTGCTGTGGTAGTGATTTTAACTACAATGTTAATATATTTAATAGATACACGGCTAAGTATGTTGATACATGCCTGTAATCTCAGCTCTTGGGAAGATTGTGACTTCTGGGCCAGCCTGGGCTACACAACAACACTCTTCTCAAAACAACAAATGAAGGAGGCCAAAATGGCTCAGCAGAGAAGGGTGCTGGCCACCAAACCTGACAACTTGAGTTGAATTTCTGGGATCCACATGTGAAAGGAAACAATGATTCCTGCAAGTTGTCCTCTTATATCTATATCTACACCATGGCTTGTGTTGGGGGGGATTGAATTCAGGGCCATGTACATGCTAGGAGAGTATTCTACCGAGAATCCACATTCTCCCGACCCCTTGTCTTCTATGTGTACTCACTGTTAACATTTCTCACCAGGGACCACTTCAACTGCATGTCATAAACTTTCATGTTTGAAGTTTTTTGTTTTCATTTTCCATCAGTATGAAATACATTCTAATGCTTTTTAAACATTTATTTTCTAGTCATTAGTTAAAAGAAGCATATCTTTTAACATCTAGATAGTTGGGGATTATCTAGATATATTTTCACTTCTAATTTAATTCCTTTTAATCAGAGAATGTATTTATTTATTTGAGAAAGGATCTCATGTAACCCAGGGTGACCTCAAGTTTGATTGTAGCTGAGATGAACTTGAACTCTTGATCTCCCTACCCCACCTCCAAAGTGCTAGGATTACAGAATTACATTACCATGCCTAGCTGAGTAAATATACTTTGAATGAAAGAAATCCTTTTAATTTTATTGAAACTTGTTCTGTGGTCTTTTCATTTTTGTTTTTGTGTCTTTTATTATTATTCTTATTAATTTATTTTTACATTTCAATCTCAGTTCCCCCTCCCTCCTTTCCCCCAACTTCCCCCATTTCTTCCCTCCTCCCATCTGCTCCTCAGAGAGGGTTAGGCCTCCACTAGGAAGTCTACTGTCTGTCCCATCATCTCATTGAGGCAGGGCCAAGGTACCTCTCCATTCCCACACCCCTGTGTCAAGGCTGAACAAGGTATCTCTCCATATAGAATGGGCTCCACTAAGTCAGTTTGTACATTAGTATAGATCTTGGACCCACTGCCAGTGGCTTCATATATTGTCCCAGTCACACCACTGTCACCTATATTAAGGGAGTCTAGTTTGGTCTTATTCAGGTTCCCCATTTGTCAGACTGGAGTCAGTGATCTCTCACTAGCTCAGGCCAGCTGATTCTGAGGGTATCTGTGGCCTTTTCTTAATTATGCCTTTTAGTTTTGTAATGTTGATGCTTTGAAATCTTGGATCTTTCAGATTTTACAGGGATAGCTTCTCTGGGACTGTCTAGTTCCTAGAGACAGCAAAGAGCTTATCAGGAACTATTGCCTTTCATATGTAAACCAACCAATCTAGAACTCACACCACCAATTATCTCCTTTATTGAACTTCTATATGTAACATGAGTTCTAATAAGTCTCAGTAATAAAAGTCTGGAGTCAGATATTGGGAGTGAAAGCTGAAAGATCAGTCAGCCACTAGAGCTCTTACCTCTACGAAATCCTCAGACTGAAAAAGAGACTGAGCTCCTCTCTCCTCCAGCCTTATCACTTCCTCTCTCCACTCAGCCTTATCACTTCCTGTTTGTACAGACATACAGACCTCTATGGTTAGTTAGTGGCTAGCTCTACCCTCTGATTTTCAAGCAAGCTTTATTTATTAGAGTATAAAGAAATTGTCGCTACACCTGTATCCCAGTGACTTCATCCACCTGTCATAATCATGCAGAACCAGGTACCTAACAACTAGGGACAGCTCCTAAAGCCCAGGTCCCAGAAAATTATTCAAACTAGCTAGCTAGTCCTGAGCCTGCACTATTCTGCCTTGCACATTCCTTTCCACCAGAGAAAAATTCATTGAAGCCTCTTGTCTACATTCCCATCTCCTTCTGCTTCCTGAAGGAGGTCTAGTACTTCTCTGTGATGCCCCGTGGCATACCATGCCTCCTCTTGAGAATCTGGGAGTAATCAACCTACATTTCAATGGAATATTCTCCTGATCTTTGGGCATTGGATGAATTATAATAAAACTTATATTTTAAAACAGGCCAGAATAGGGGCTGTATTTCTAAATGTTTCATGTGACTCTAAAATAATGCATATTCTGCAGTTGTCAGGTTGAAATATTTAATAAATGTCAAGTAGGTCAAGCCAGTTGTCAGTGTCATACAATTTTATATTTTACTGGTGTTATGTTGATTAGTTCTGTCAACTACTGAGGGAAGTATTGCTGAAGATTCAGACCACAACTGTGAACTTAGCTAGTTTTCCTCTCAAATTTACACATTTTTAATTCATGCATTTTAAAGCTCTGTCATCAGATCTATAAATGTTTAGGATTTTATGTCATCTGGATGAGTATTTCTTTATTATGGCTCTCTTTATTTCTACTATTAGACTTTATTTTGAAGTTAACTTTGATATTAGTATAGCAACTCTAGTAATTTGGTAATTATGTTGTCATTTCCCTTCCAGTGGTTCTTTTCTAGACTTGGGTGAATCATATATATAATATATATATTATATATATATATATATATATATGTGTGTGTGTGTGTGTGTGTGTGTGTGTGTCCTTAAAGGTACACAGGTGAAGATTTGAAAAAAGTCCTGCAAATATTTGAAACCTTCTTTTCATGTAGTTTTTTGTAGTCCTCTCTTCTTTCCACCCCAGTCATCCTATACTCTAAACACTTCTATTCTCCCCTTGAATTAGAGTCTTCCAGACAGAACTGGTTCCCATGATTGCAGGACCCAGAACAAAATAAAATGCAAATAAAAATCATTCACAAATTACCAATCCTTCTAAGACAGTGATAGCTAAGCATTAAGACAAACTTGGCACTCTTATGGAGACCTATGCAACTATACAAATATGCAGCTGTTTTTGCCACTGAGTTCTATTTGGGGTCCCCCTTTCTAATGAATCAATATAGCATGGAAATCTAATATAATCCTGCAATGTGGTTGATATATAACACATACAAAAGTGCTTCCTCCCTTTGTGGAATTTACAAGGCCACAGAGAAGACAAAGCATTCCAGTAAAAAGTTAAGCAGCACCATGAGAAAACTGAGTGGTGGGGATGGGTGTGCTATGGTTTCAAGATGTAGGACTTGGGAGAGACTGAATGAAGGATAGGACTTAGGGAAATTCAAAGCAGAAGTAAGGGTAAAACATCATAGATACTTACCACATTTGATGTGCCTGACAATCTCACTTCATAGTCAAAATAGAGCACTAATAGTTTGAACTAATGGAAAGTAGTAGTATTCTCACTTTACAGACAGGAAAATTGATGTTAAGGAAGACTGAGAGAATGCTTGAACTCATGTGGCTAGTGAGCAGATTGTAGAGTTAATAAATGGCCCAGGGAAGAATGAGAATAAATCTAATTCATTTTCTTTGTATGCAAGCACACCACCAGCATAAGTAACATTTGAGGAGGGCAGGGCTGGAGAGATCAGTGGTTAAGAGTGCTTGCATGGAAAAAGGAAGAATGGTGTTTAGATGACAGCATTGATGTAATAAGCTGGGCATGGTTCTGCCTATACCTGTTACCCTAGCACCGAGATGGGTGGAGATAGATTTCTGGGCCTTGCTGGTTGCCAGCCTAGCCAGAAAATTCAAGCCCCAGGGTCAAAAAGGTATAAGGTGTAAAATGATAGAGGAGGACACTTGATGCCCTTCTCTGAACTCCACAAACACATGTGCGCTCATGTGTGTGCGCACACGCACGCGCACACACACATATACACATATATATTCATATATGTGTGAACAAAAATAGGAAGGTGAGAATCATTAAGCTACTTTGGAGTTGTCAGCTAAGACAGGGTTGGTTGGATCAAAGGGTAAATACAGATGGCTAAAAGATATGGTAAGGTAACTTTGGGTCAGATTATTACAAAATCTTCAAATTATAGACCTCAAGTTTACACTTTTCTTTTATGGGTAAAGGAGTGGTCCTGGCAACTGAAAGTGCAGTATTTTTAAAAATTTATTTCCAAAATATATTGCACAAATAATGAGGTGATGGTAGAAAATAAATCCTTGACATAAAGTCTTTATCTCTTTACATAAAGTGCCAAGGACCATATCCACTTAGTTAATCAAGTACAGAGATGATAGATTCTACTCCCCCAAAGCCTTTCATCTTTTACACTGTCTTAAGAAGATCTAAGTCCATTTTTTTGCTTTCATGAGCACTTCATTTTTCTCCTCCAAATAGCAGCTTCTGTTTTATAGATTATTCTTGTTCTATTCTTCATTTTGGCTCTATAAAATGAACATCTGGAATTTTCCTGGGCTTATATTCTCGAAATAAAATTCTATTAAAAGATTTGTTGTGGCTCAAAGGATAATTTATTGTTTTCTTTCAAGTTGGTGGAATGCTTATCATTGTCAAAGACACATTTATGGTTTCAATCCCAACTTAAGCCCTTCAACTGGCAAGTATAATCTTGCTAACTTCAACTTCATCAAGCATTAGAAAAAGAGAGACACTTTTTTCACTCTGGTATTAAACTAGGTGGGCATTGCCATCATTTTAAAAGTGAATCATTGGGAAAATTCTTTGTCCACCTAGAAATGGAAATTCCTTGGACGTTCCATATGCCATTAAAATGCCAGAAATGCTTGCTTTTGAAAGGGTCTGATAAGAGATTTTGCAGAGTTGCATTTATTTCCTAGGATAGGCTAATATTTTATGGGGCAGTCTGCTTCTTTTATGTTAAGGAGCCTGGTACATACCAGGACACAGCCATGGATTTTCACCTGCCTCCCAATGGATGTAAAAAGCACATTTTAAGGTTCAACTATATTCTTGGGTAGTTCTTCAAGTCTCATTAAAAAGTGAGATATAGGGACTGATGAGGTGGTTCAAGGGCTAAAACAGTATACAATACAAACCTGATGACCTGAGTTTGATCCCAAGAACTCGTGTAAAAGTGGAAAGAGAGAATCCATTCCACAAAGTTGTCCTCTGACCCCCACACATATACCTTGCCATGCATATATGCCTTCCACTTCATATAGAATAAAATAAAATGTAAAATTGAAAATAAAGTGAGATATATGGTAGCACCCTGTCCCCTTATCTGGGGAGGGTACTGTTCTAAAGCTCCTAGTGGATGCTTGAGATCATGAATGATTTTATATATAGCATTGGTATATGCTATATCTTTGCTATACATATCAAAGTCAAGGGGCAGGGAGTTCTACTCTGCCTACCATGAAGCCACAACAAGGGCACTGAATGATAGTTCTGAATCAACCTGGTAGTCCTTTCTTAGTCATTAGGAATACATTTCAAGATCACCATGACAAAGTTTAGTTTCTATAATAGATGTTTAAGATTAACAATAAATAATAATAAAATTGAATGTAACATGGTACAGTAATAAAAGTTCTATGAATGTGCTCTTTCCTTTTGTTTCCTTACTGCCTAGTTCAGGCAGTATACATTAGCATATATGTATATGCTAGACCCAGGGATGACTCACATTATAGGCAGGACAGAGTGTAATGCAGTGGTTCTTAACCTCCCTAATGCTGTGATGCTTTAATACAGTTTCTCATGTTGTGGTGACCCTCAACCATAAAATTATTTCCATTGCCACTTCATAACTGTAATTTCACTACTGTCATGCATTGTAAAGTAAATATCTGTGTTTTCCAATGGTCTTAGGTGAACCCCATGAAAGGGTCATTTGATTCCCAAAGGGGTTGTGAGCCACATGTTGAGAACCATTGGAATGGCACGAGGTTTTTTGTCATATTGCTCAGAATGACAATTTAAAACCTGTGAATTGTTTTTGACTATACCGTTAATATTTCTGGACTGAAATTGACCAAACTGAGTAAATGATTAGTTATAGATGTGTAAAATTTTACTGGAAATGCATAAACAGGTTCCCATGCACCTACCATGTATAAGACTTCCAGTTTTGTTCTAGTCTTTCAATACTTTACACTGTCAAGTATTTTTATTTTATCAACATTAGTGGGTTTCTAGTATGTTTTACTCTATCTATCTATCTATCTATCTATCTATCTATCTATCTATCTATCTATCTAGTTTTTGCCTTTGATGACACTGGCAATGAACTCACTCTACCTCTGAGTTATGGCCCTCTTGACAGATTTTGACACAAAGGATATTTAAATCTATGTTCAGGGAATTGAGCAAACATATCCTGTTTTCTGCCAGGTACTCAAGTTCATCTAAAAGAAGGAAGCACCATTGTTTGAGAAAGTCCTTTGATGAACTTCTCTGGGCAAACAGAGGCCCTGAAGCAACAGCCACAGCATCAAAATGGTAAATTACCCTATTTTGCAATTTACTAATCGCATGCATCTAGGAATACAGAGATTTTTTTTTTTTTACAAAATCCCATTTCTGAAATGAAAACACCAACATGTGTTATGATTGCCAAAAGCAGTACATCTTGATTGTAGTGATGGTAGTAAGTATGGGGACTTCCAGGGAAAATCACCATCACTATATGTGTTATATTGACGAATGCATCTCTGCATCATTTCCTCTCTCTCTCTCTCTCTCTCTCTCTCTCTCTCTCTCTCTCTCTCTCTCTCTCTCTTTGGTTTTTCGAGACAGGGTTTCTCTGTGGCTTTGGAGGCTGTCCTGGAACTAGCTCTTGTAGACCAGGCTGGTTTCGAACTCACAGAGATCCGCCTGCCTCTGCCTCCGGAGTGCTGGGATTAAAGGTGTGCACCACTTCTGCCTGGCCATTTTCTCTTTTGTATACTCATTACATATAAAGGTATGTAGGTACTGAAATACTTCATGCTTATGTAATTTATTTTTTAGCTAAATACTATATTTTAATGAAACTCCTTTAAAACTTAATGGCTAGATATATCCCAAAATATAGATATATTATAATGTCACCAATGATCTATTTTTAGAAGGGTTGTTCAACTGCTAAAAAGTATTGTAAACACTGCTGTGATGACCGTCTTTCTACAAAAGTATAGATTTTCATATGTCTTGCTGGTGGGACAAGTAAAAGGATTTCTGGATTAAAGGTGACTCTTATCTTTAAGGGCCTTATTATCAGGTAATTTCCACCCAGAAATGTCTGGGGTTCGTTTTGTATTTTGCTGCCAATGGGTATGATCATTTAAACACATGGGATTTTTTTTGAGCTTCGTATTTCTAAACTATCTGAAAGAAATACAAATCAGGCATTGTCATGAAACACTCATAATAAATATGAAAAAGATCCAAATTCTTCAATATTCACAACATTGAATTTTTTATGCCAGTTTCACATTTATCCAGGCTTTCAGTTTAGATTAAATATGCTTCTTGGGCATACATTTGAGAATATATTTTAAAAATCAGTTTGATAAGGAAACCATCGAATCCACCATGCAGACTGAAATAGTCTAGAGAAATACTCAACACCTAGTCTGTGACTTTTTCTAATTTTATCATTCCCAGAATTAGCTTGTTCGAAATATAGCCAGCCAGCAGCCTATCTCTACATTGAGTAGAGCTCTGGCAGCAGTCTTCAAAGACCTTTCACTTAATGAAAAGGAAACGTGGTCTTCTTGCCTTTGGTTAGATTGGCCGGGGAATCTTGGCTGGTAGGCACAGGAAATATTCCCATTGTGGAAAGGACCTGAAGGACTAAAGGGAAAGAAATTACTGTTGATCATGGGGCTCATGAGTCAACGCCAGTTTAAGGATTTTCTCTGAAGTGGTGAATTAAAAAGAAAAAAAAATCCAAAAAACAAAAAAACATGGGAAGCCCTAGGGATGGAAGAAGAGAAAGTTAATAGTCATCAGAATAAAAGCTTCTTTGAAGTAAATAAGTCATTTCCATATGAACTGCCATGAAAACAAAGATGTGAAAGTGGAAATGAGTTTGCATTCGAGAATGTTCTTTTCACCCCAGATACTCTTTTGGATAAATACAAAGTAGGTGTGAATATGTATTGGCTTGGAGGGGTTCAGAATCAGATATTCAAGCAGACCATAGAAGAATGACTCAAATGTGACATGTCATTATTTCCTCTTGAGATTCTAGAAGTTCTCTATGGAGGAACTATTTGTTTTTATTTAATGCTACAAATGAGTGTGTCTGGTTGAGTAGCAAAATGAGATTTCAGTTTCCTCTCTCTGGTTTCTGATAGGCTTTCCTTGATGGCCTTGAGAAACAAATATTGGCTTGTTTTTCTTCAAAGTTTTGTCAAGATGCTAAAAGGAAAATAAGAGATGTCAAGTAGATATTTAAGAATACTGGCTGCAGGACACATATGATGCAGTAGATAGTTAAAAATTTGTTTATTGAAAACATCTGATGATTGATTCTCTTAAAAATGGGGAAAATTCTGCTTTTATATTTGAGCAAGCTTTGCTCCATAACCTGGCAAGAGCAATTTAATACCATTTCTTAAGACTATAAAAGCCACTGCATTTATTGAATTGCTCTCTGACATCTATTTTTAACATATGACAAGTGCTGTTTTTGGCTAGCCCTCAGCAGTGTCCCCAGTGAATGGTCTGCCAGAGTAATTTGAGAGTAAATATTTTGAGGTGTTATCATTCCCAGAAGGTTTTCATGAACTAGATCCTTATCCATAGTGCAATGTGAAGGCCATCTGAATGCTGCTTTTGACTTCATAATTAGGGCCCAATTATGAAGTTACAGTGGGGGTAGAACCAAAATATGTCTTGCAGGGAAATTAGGCTGTAACATGTTTTCTCCATGTGGTCGTTGTGCTCAAAAGGGCACGGTTAAATTTTTAGTAGAATCCCATGGCTCTGCAAAAACAAGCTTAATGATGGGCCAGGCATTGATTTTTCTGCTTCCCATTTGTTATCTCATTTATTACATATCCTATACATAGATGTTATCTCCTTTAATACACACCACATAGCTATGATTACACCTGTTTCATACATGAAGTAACAGATAATGCAAAGAAAGTAAGAGATCCCAAGCCACTTAGTGTTGGGGCAGGAATGGGACTTGTTGGACCCCAGAGACTGTGTTATCATCTGTGCCACTTCCACACAGTACCACCATGGCATACATCAAGCCTCACTCAGTGCTGTGAATGGCTGAGAGCTCTCCATCCTGCTTTTAAAGCTGGAAGTGGAGGTAGGGCTGTAAGTCATTTGGTCTATTTCTTCCTTAGCAGGCATGAGGCTCCTGGCTTTGACTCTTAGCACCATACTTCTTCAATAGCAGCACTCCAAGGGAGAGATCTTTTTAAAAAAGGAATAAATAAACAAAAACTGAGAATAGTGTTCTCTTGCTGCTGATGTACTCTTGTCCTTGTTGATGACAACATCCAATTGCCTAGAGGCATCAAAGTCTAATCAGGATGTGGTCGTGGACACATTACTTCCTATTTGTGTTTTAAGTCATTATGTTAATGACAGTTGGTTACAAAAGTGATAGGAAATCAATACAACTCCTTTATTGATAATGTTTATTATTACAGATCAGCAACAGCATCCTGCAAATCTAAACTGGTACCTGGTTTTGTAAATAAAATCTTATTGGAACATAGGCAAGCTTGTTTGTTCATATACTGTTTGACATCTACAATGACAGGTGCAGCTGAAAATGCTGAGCCTGTTAAGGCTAAAAAATTCACTGGCCCTTAATGGAAAGTTTGCTGGCTCCTAACATGGATTATAATTATAAATATGACACTGTGGATATGGAGGCAAATTAAAAGAAAAACCATACAGATTTTTTTGTGAAAAATACTTTCTTTTCCTTAAATTTTATTAATCCAAACTTTCTCTGGTAGAAAGTATAGAAAACTGGTAACTAGAAGGCCCTGATCCATTTAATTAATACCAGTATCACAGGCTAGAAGGACCAAGTTGCCTGAGCGTCAAGTTAAAAAATAAAAAGCTTTATAATATAGGACATTTATTTTCTTGAAGTACATAAGACTTTAATTTTACATCTAATTCCCCCTTTAAAAAGCCCAGAATGATTTCCAGCTTTTATTTTAAAAGGCTGTTTTTCTGTTCTTTTCATAAGCTCCCCCTCTTGCTCTCAGCTGGGGAACTCCTGGGATTGGCAGCATGTCTAGTCCAAGAGGAAGGAGGGCCAGCACACTGATCTGGCCTTGTCTGCCAGCCAGCTACTCCCAATTAACCACAGCTGGGCCACTTTCTTATTTGGGTCACCTCCCTTCATTTTTATTTTTGAAATTTTTCTTCTTTTTGTTTATTTTTCCATACAATATATTTTGATCATATTCTTTCCCTTCCCCCTTCTGAGATAGGTACCTCTGGAATAGTGTCTTCCAGGTACTTCATCAGAGGGTTACATTTCCAATCATGCTGGCTTCTTTATAAATTGAAACTAGTATTGCAGAATAATTTTTTTGCAAAATGTTTTATTTTAATCCCCTGCTTAGTATATTTGGCCATTGGGCCCAAATTTCATTTTGAATGTTTAAAAAATCCATTGTCTTAAAATGTTTATGCTTTTTCTTGTAGAAAATATAAAAACACTTAGAAGAGTAGACAGAACACTTTAACGAAGCCACTTTGACCCTTCACTAATTCAACACGGAGCTAATCATGGCTAATCTTGTTTCATCCTCTAAATTTACTCATTTCTCCTCTAATCTTTTTAATCAAATTTTATTCTTTTATATGTTCGGGTGTTTTGCATGTACTCTATACATTGTGTGCATGGAGTACCCATTGAAGCCAGAAGAAGGTGTCAGGTCCCCTCGACCTGGAGTTACAGATGGCTGTGAGCCTCCATGTGGGTGCTGGGAATCAAGCCTAGGTCATCTGGAAGAGCAGTAAGTGCTCTTAACTGAGCTATCACTCCAATACCTTATCTAAATTTTTTGAAGCAAATCCCAACCATATTGTTTCAACTGTAATTATTTCACTGTGTAACTCAAAGAAATAGCCTTATTTATCTTTTTAAAATATGGAGGCTAATGTCTCAGTGGGTAAAGGTGCTTGCCACCAAGTCTGACAACCTAGGTATGATCTCAAGGACCCACATTCTGGAGGGAGAGAACTGATTCCCATAAATTGTTCTCTGACATCCACATGTGTACTATACCATGTTCATGCAATGTCCTTTCTCTCTCTCTCTCTCTCTCTCTCTCTCTCTCTCTCTCTCTCTCTCTCTCCTCTCACACACACACACACACACACACACACACACACACACACACACACACACACTAAATAAATGTAAGAAAAATTTAAAATGCTAAGATATATAGGCCAGGAGGGGAGTTCTATGGTAGAATGTGTGCTTAGCATGTTCAAGGCTTGGGGTTTGATCTCCAATGGCAAAATAAATAAATACTGCTGAAAAAATATGTAACTCACTAGCCATGGAGGCATATGCCTTTAATCTTAGCACTTGGGAGGCAGAGGAGGGTGGATGTTTGTGAGCTTTAAGCCAGCCTGGAATATATAGTGAGTTCCATGCCAGCCAAGGCTACACAGTAAGACTCTGTCTCAAAAAGAAAAGGTGTAACTCCATGGTCACTTCTTAAAAATAACACAGCTATAACAGCATTATCATTTGTTTCAAACTAATTCATGCAAATGTACTCAGTGCTCACAGAAATGGCATTTTGAGAGTTGTGTCACTTTCAATTTTTTTTGGTGGTTTGTGAATTTCATTCTCTCCTTGAGGCAAACTACAGAGAAAAACTCAAGTATGGACAGGTATTAATACCATCTTCGACATCAGTCTTCTCTCAATAATTCCCCACCTTCCCAGCAAACACTCACACGCCAGAAAAGACCAGCTAATCATGGTCACCACAGGGTTGGGATGCTGAGGTGTCAATGGAACCTTCTTTTGAGTTTAATTAGAGCAGATAGTAAGGATTCCCTTTGCTCCTGGAATTGCCTCATTTTGTACAAGGAGTCTTTGTCGACTCACTCCCCGTTCATACAATTCTTTTCTAACACACACACACACACACACACACACACACACACACACACACACACACACACACTCCCAATATGTTGTTAAATAGCTGCCCTTGAAGATGAATGACACAGTATTACTTCCTTAGGCAGTGGCATAAACATAGAGTCTATTAAGTGAGATGTTTTCTACCACTGGTGTTTCTACCATTATAATTAACAGACTTTTATTATCAGTGATTTTTTTTTTACCAAAAAAGGACAGGGTTTCTCTGTAGCTTTGGAGCTTGTCCTGAAACTTGCATTGTAGACCAGGCTGGCCTCAAATTCACAGAGATCTGCATGCCTCTGCCTCGTGAGTGCTGGGGTGAAAGGTGTGAGCCACCACCACCCAGCTATTTTCACTGATTTCTAAAAATAACTTTTGATTTTATTGGTTTATTTTTGGTGTTGTAGTTTGTTTGAAGTTAAAGTATAATAGCATCATTTCCTCTTTTCCTTCCTTCCAATGCCTCCCACATAGTGCCCTTGCTCGCTCTCAAATTTATGGTCTCTTTTTCACTATATAACTTTTCTTTGCGATATAAAGAGACTATTACAGAAAACCACAAGTGCTGCAACTTGTTAATGTACAGAGAAGTGATAGTGTGATGTTCAGCCCTAACTGGTATATCCACAACACAATTCCCACCTACAGCTCATGGAAAATAGCTGTGGGAGGGTTGCAAGAGGCATAGAAATAGGAAGTCTGCTGTAAGATTGCACCACCCAGAAATGTATTCGTTCAATTTTATGTTACTGTATTTATATATTTCCTTTCCATCTCCTTCTCCCAACCTCTCCCATGTCCCCCAACTTTTTCTCAAAGTTATGCCCTTTTAAAAATTATTGTCAGCCAGGCATGGTGGTGTCATATGCCCTTAATCCCAGCACTTGGGAGACAGAAGCAGGTAGATTTCTGTGAGTTCCAAGTCATACTGGTCTACAAAGTGAGCTTCAGGACAACCAGGGCAGTTACACAGAAATTCTGTCTCAAAACAAAGCAACACAAAACAAAATACTGTCACACACATATATAAATGAATAAATATATAAATATCATATCTCCAGTCCATTTAGCATTATCATGATTTCAGGGATGACCACTTGGTATTGGATAACCCAATTAGGGACTTATCCCTGGGAGAGACTAAGTGTTCCTCTTCTAGCAGCCATTAATTGCCTGTAGCTCTTCATCTCATGGGGTGGGACCTGAGAAAACCACAAAAATGCCAGCATGGCAAAACATTCCCTATTGTGCAATTTTGGCCCTTATATCTTGGAGGTAACCAACAGTAGTCTAATAGACCTTAAGGACTGTTCAATGGCAGAAAATTCGTAGCTGGTATTATAAACCTAGCCAACTATCCATGGATGGTGGATCATGGAGCCTGGAGGAGAACATACTATTGTGACCTTCCTGAACCAGTAGAACTTCTCACTGTATTCTAAATATTTATCCTATGCCCACAGATAAGTGTATCTCTCACCCTTCATCAAAGAAGTTTTTTCCCAACAGATGGAGACCAACACAGAGATACACAACTACTCAAAATACAGACAACAATTGGATTTGTGGTATCAAACCCCAAATAATATATCTACAATACAATCCCTACATTGAAGATTCAGGAAACATCTTAGAAACAGCCAAAAGACTGTAAGAGCCAGAGGACTAGGACATCTGCTTCAAGATTCTTGTCTGTATTTTAAACTATGTGTTCAGGGACTCTGGAAATCAATGGTTTTTCTTCCATATGGAAGCAACATGTGTCATTCCTGTTTTCCTTACTTATTTATAGATGTCTTGATTCTTTGGGGGCAGTTGGAGAATGAATTGGTAAATAGGAAAACAGTAAAGACACTGCTTACATTTATGTGTGTGATAGTGGTAGTAGGGTTGGGGCATTTCCATTCCATACTTCAAGGTTTGCTTTAAGCCAGTCATGCTTTTAAAATGTTTTATTAATATATAATTTACTCACTTAAAATATGCAAGCCAATGGCTTTAGTGTATTCACAGTTGCATAACAATATCTGCAATTTTAAGACATTTTTATGCTTTCAAAAGATAGCAGGAACTCTTAGTGTCATTCCAATTTCCACTCATCCTAGGCTTTAGGTAAAGACTTTGTATTTCCTACTTAAATACTGTCCAGGCCTAACCCTGCATAGGTTTTTGGATCAGACAAGATTGACTGTGTTTAGAGTGGTATGGCCAAAGAGTATTTTGTGTTTCTATACTATAGATTTACCCATTCTGGATATTTTGTGATTATTACCCCACCTTTTTATGACTCAACTTTCAGGTGTTTTTTGTTTTTGTTTTTGTTTTTTTTGGAAGTTGAGAACTTTGACATTCCATTGATAGCTAAAATTCAGCCTTTGCCACCTAATATCTAAACCAGAGTTTGCAAAAGAAAACCCAGAATAGAATTGTGTTTCTAAAGTATGGAAACGAAAAAAATATGTAGATTCAATGTAAGTTGTTAATATTTTCCATTTAGAATAATATTAACCAATTTATAGCTAAACAAGAAACAAATATAAAATACTTTCTCATAGGTTCTGCTTTTAGCTCCCCCTGACTGGGGAGTATCATTCTGGATCTCCAGGAAATTCTCACACATCAAGAGGGCAAATGAAGCAAGGTTCTCACTCCCAAATATGTCTCTTCAGAAATCTGAGAAACAGATGAAACACAATAGATACCAGGTAACTAAACACAATAATACAAGAACAATATAACCTTTTAGATGTAGACGGAAACAATCATGATGTGTGTGTTTTCCCTTTTCTTTCAATTTTATTTATTATTATTGTGGGGGTATTGAGGGGAGGGTGCGTGTGCCACAGGGCACATATGGAGGGAAGACGACAACTTTTGTGGGGTCACTTCTCTTTTTATACCTTTACATGGTATATTAGTTCCTTTTCTGTTGCTATGATAAAACACCATAACCCAAAAGAACTTACAGAAGAGTTTGTTTTGGCTACTGGCTTCAGTGGGAGACAAGTCCATCATGGCAGGAGGGCATAGAAACAAGAGTAGGCATAGCAGTCAGCAAAAGCAGGAAGCTGAGAGTTCATATCTTCAACCACAAGCAGGAAACAGAGCTCCCCCCACTGGAGTAGGGAGAACTAGAAGCAGGAATTATTCTATAAACTTACAAAACTCTCCCCCGAGTAACTCCAGGAAGGCTATAGCTCCCCACAACCTCCCCCCAAAGTGTCACCAATTGGAGACCAAGTTTTCAAATGCCCGAGTCTATGGGGAACATTCTCATTCAAACCCCTACATAGGGTTCCGGGAATTGCACTCGGGTTGCTAAGCTTTGGTGCAAGCACCTTTACAGGGTGAGTCACCTCACCATACCCTCCCTTTTCTTAAAAAAAAAGTATTGAATTTCCTCCCATTTTTGCTGCTTTCTTCTCTAATACCAGTGTTCACCCTGGAAGCAGTTAAGAGCACCTACCGTAGACCTGAATTTGGTTCCCAGGAATTCATAACTTCTTGTAACTCCAACTGCAGAGGATTTGACACATCTTCTGGTCTCCACAGGTATTGAAACCCATGTGCACCCCCACGCATAATTAAAATCAATAAACATCTTTTTTTGAGACAGGGTCTCACTATGTCACCCTGACTGGTCTGAAACTTAATATATAGATTAGTCTGGCCTTGAACTCACAGAGATCCACCTGCTTCTGTCTTCGGAATGTGGGGATTCGAGGTGCGTGCTACCACACCAGGAAGTAATATCTTTAAATAAGAATAATACATACTTTAGATAAAGATTATTGAGACACAAAATTCCTAGTCCTCCATTTTATTTCAGTGTTTAGTTTAAGTTGTAGTCTTGGTATTTTTTCTGTTGAAGAAAAGAAACTTTTCCTTGTTCCTGGACTTCATGGCTGTTTCCTCTCTTCCACTGTTGGGGCCCAACAGAGCCAAGCCTTACATCAGAGGCGCCTGTTTGCACTAGGAAACTTCTGGTAAAATACGACTGGCCCTATAAGTTTGTTACAAGGAGCTTCGGGTTAGTCAGTAAGTCTTTAAAAAGCTGTATTTTGACTAATTGGAGAAAATCTGTTCAGTCATTAAGGTCTATTTGGGAAAGGAGTAAATGGAGGAAGGCTTCTGTTTGCCAGGGCAATGAGGGGAGTGGAAAACACAGATGCTTAATGTCACAGACGATCAGAGACTTCCTGGGACCACTGCCCATTAGTAGAGCAAATATCCCCCATAGTTAATGAAAGGGAGCTGTGACTCTAATACAAGACCATTAACATGAAACAGATAAAGATTTCAATCAACATTCCTACATTGTTCAAAAAACTACTGAAAAGAAAACCCTCACTCCTTGTCATGTGGCCACAGTGGACAGAACCCAGCCAACTACCAGTTGGGGGCATCCTAACCCCTGCCCCACCACTGGACTCCAGAGAAACCCCCCACCCCGTGCCATGCAGACAAACACACCAACTAGGAACCCCATGCACCTAGGCATCCAGTGGTTGGGTACTATAATGACCTCTTTCTGATGAGGAAGCATGGCCCAGCACAACACCAGGGCAACCTGAGTGCAACAAAGAGACCTACAGGCAGAGCTTAAGACTATCCACTCCAGGCTCTAAGAAGAAAACACAGACCCACCTGGTGCCTTGCAGCACCGGGGAGATGGACACTATCTGTGCGTGAGTGATATATATACATATATATATATATATATATATATATATATATATATCCACTCACATATATATCCATATATGTGTGTGTGTGTGTGTGTGTGAGTGTGTGTATGTGTGTGTGTGTGTGTGTGTGTGTGAGAGAGAGAGAGAGAGAGAGAGAGAGAGAGAGAGAGAGAGAGAGGAAAGAGAGGAGTGAGGAGAGAGGAGAGAGAAGAGAGAGAATGAGGAGAGAGGAAGGAGAGAGAGCTAGGAGAGAGAAAAGGGAGAAGAGAGGAGAGATAGAGGAGAGAGGGAGAGAAGAAAGAGGTGACAGAGAATGTGGAGAGGGAGAGGAGAGAGAGGAGAGAGGGAGGAGAGAGAACAAGGAGAGAGGGAGAAGAGAGGAGGGAGAGCAAGAGGATAGAGAGAGGAGATAGATGAAAAAGAGAGGAGAGAGGAGAGAGACAAAATAGAGGGAGAGAAGAGGGATGAGAAAGATGAGAGGAGAGACAGAGGCGAGAGAGAAGAGGGGAGGAGGTGAGAGAAAGATGAGAGAGAATGAGGAGAGAGAGGATGTTTCAGGTCCTGTGGTAACCCTGTTAGTGCAGGTGTGGGTGAGCCAGCCCTGAAGTTGTAAGCGTTGGAGAGCTGTCCCAATTTCCATTCTAGTGGACCAACCCTGCAGCTGCCCAGACCCAGACCCAGACCGAGACCCAGACCCAGACCCAGACCCAGACCCAGACCCAGACCCAGACCCAGACCCAGACCCAGACCCAGAGTTATGACTTGGCCTGTCCCATCCATCTGCTAAAGCACAAGAAGAGACCTGACTGGCAGACCCAGAGTTGCAAGATCTCCACAACACAGGGCAACAACAGGATATCCAGGAGGAGGCCCAACATTGACAGTGTAGTTGAAACCAGAGGCTTCAAACAAGACCAATGACTCTTTGCAATGAACACCGGCAAGTAAAGATATGTGGACAAAGGGGTTCACGGTGTGACTCACTGTGTCACACTGTAGCTTTCTTGATCAAATTTTTAAGTTTTTCCCTCTTTACTTTTTTTTTCCTTTTTTCTCTTAAGTTTTGCTTTATTTGTGGGGTGTGAACGACAGAGGGCAGATGGGAAGGGACTGGGAAATGAGTGGGATCAAGATACATGATGTAAAAGACATAGACTAGACAGATAGATACTGACTTCTGCCATTCTGAATCACTATAGGACATAACCTTAGGACTTCCTGCTAAACCCTCTTCACACCTGTCTTGGAAAAGTAACCCTTTGCCCAGAGCCAATGTAAGGAACTCTTAGAGCTTTTGGATTGCAGCACTGGATTTGTTTACAGGAGCATCCCTACTGAGATGCAAGGAGCTGAAGAAAACTTCATCTTCATTTTCCTGAAGGAATGATTCCATTAAGCTTCAAGATGACACCCAAAAATGACAATACAAGATTGTCCTAGGGAAGATGTGTGTGCTGTTATTAATTCCAGGAAAAAAAACTTCACAGTTATAATGCCCCCCCCATTTATCTACAAATATTTGCTGAACTCCCATATCAGACACCACACTGAATACTCAGAATACAGAAGAAACCTATAATACAGTTTCTACTGGAATAGTGGGCAGTTTCACAGATAGATGTCTGCTGAAAATTCGTTTTAACAGGAGAATGGATGCCCAGCTGAACTATGTTTCCTGGAACTGGGAAGGTGGTCCGTGGTTAAGAGCACTCAATGCTTTTGCAGAAGACCTGAGATTAGTTCCCAGCATCAACATGGTGGCTAACAAACCAACTGTTCCTCTAGATTTGGGAGGGGTCAGATACCTTCTTCTGGCCTCTACAGACACTAGGCATGCATAAGGTACACACACACACAGGAAAATACCTATACACAGAAATAAAATAAGAAGCCCTATTTCCTAACGTCGCTTAGGTATGCTAACAGGACTAAGCCTTCATTAATGAAATGTGAGTGTAAGTGAATTGTGTTTCTCCTAGTCTGCGCTTCCTCATGTTGCTTGTGCTTGTCCTGTGTCCTCTTTCTCTGCTGCCAGCTGGAATCCAGACCTGGTGGTGACCCAACATCAACATACAGACAGGAATCCAATATGAGGACCTCAGGCCTATGAATGATGAAGCAGGGAAACCTCACTGGCCTGACTGCTAATATCCTTATTCTCCAAACCACAATTATTACAATTAATGGTCATATACTAGTATCATGATACTATAAATATTTACAATCTATTTTTGATGGGAGACTTTGACCTTTCTGTAGTCACAAAAAGTAAGAGAGTACCAAGATTGGGGATTGTACACGTGCAAGTCAAAACCAGGAAAATCTTCTCAGATAATGTTTGAGAGGTGATATGAAGGAACTATGGGAGTTCAGGGCAGAAGCTTGGGGGACAGCCGAAGGAATGGCAACTGCAGGGACCCTGAAGTAGGCAGATGCCTGACATACTTGAGTACCAGCCAAGAGGTTGCTGTGCTGGAAGAGAGTGAGAAAACTTGGGAGAGACAAAGACTGAGAAGTTCTAAAGGCAAAAAGGCAAGGGCAAGGAAGTAGATGGCAATAGCCTTTCATGTGCCATTGTGAGGATATTGTCTTCTTTGTTGTAGTAGGAGTGGAGGTAGGGATGGAACCCAAGCAGTTGGAAAGGCCTAGAAAGCATGTAGCCATAGAGTTGATTCCTAAGAGGACACTGGCTTTTCATTTAGTGAGAAGGGGACTGAAATAGTTACTTTCCCTGATGTTATGATAAAATACCCTGGCAGAGGCAACTTAAGGGAAAAAGGGTTTATTTTAGCTTACAGTACCAGAGGGACATAGTCCATCACAGTGGGGAAAACATGGCAGCAAGCAGGGTAGGCATGGTAGCAGGAGTAGGTGACTGGATAGTCACAGTATATCCACACTCAGGAAGCAGAGAGTGAACAGAAACTGGGGCCAGACTATAAAGCCTCGAGACCCACCCCCAGTGACGCACTTCCTCCAGTGAAGCTCCATGGCCTGTAGGTTCTACAACCTTCCCTCAAAGCACCAGCAACTCAAAGCCAAGTATTCAAACACAGGAGCACAGGGAAGACATTTCACATTCAAGCCACAATGGGACTATTATGGAACTCCATCCTCTGGCCATGGCATGGCTCTATTCATCCTGGAAGAACAGCTGAGATTACCTGCAAGAGACTGTCATAAAATTGACCTTACTATCATTTCCTTGGAGAAGGTGGGCAAGATAATGACACTTTCAACTAATATTATAGCCACTGAAGCCTTTATCCCACTCCAGTTACAGGGGTCCTTGGCATCATGGCAGATGGGGAAATGGACCACAAAGAGGTGAGAATGAAAACTCCGTTCAGCCTGACTTCGTACATCTGGATCAAGCTCCTAAAGAATCTGATGTCAGGTGGTTTATTGTGAGCATTTTAAACACAGTAGAACTGGGGGAAAGGTTTCAAGGCAACAATCATTCCAATTCCAGGTGCAAAACAAAGCTTAAGGCATGACTACATAGAAACTCCTGTGCAAAGCACGTGTGACCATGAAGATGGGTTTATAGCTTAGGGCCTAGGATCTGGTGTGGTCTCTGACTGAGATAGCATAGAGGTCAGCAGGTTATAAAGTATATGTGACATCTCCCGCAACGATGGGATCTATTGTTGACTGGGAGCTAAAGGTCTAGGGAAGGAGAGTCTGGAAATAAACCTTCTGGTGATCTGGGTGAAGTCTGTCTCTACAGATGGCAAAGGTCATCAGGTCATTAGCAACATCCACTCCCAGCCTTATGGCAGAAACCAGGTATTTCCTTCTTTGAGGAAACAGACAGCCCTGCGTGATTAACATCCCGCATTTCCCTAGTGATCTGTGGGGGCAAGGACCTTTGTGCCCCCAATACCCAGTCACTTATAATCCTGGCCATCTATGTGAAGACAAAGGAGGTGCTAACAGGCATGTCTAACTTTTTGGCACTCCAAAATGACATGGTTATCTATAAGGTTCACATTTCAGAAATTCAAATTTGAGTTATAAAAAAAGTCATGTTTCAGGTTAGTTTCCGATTTTGTATTGGATTTCACTCACAGCTATCTTGGAGTCAGGCAACAACTTGGACACTATTGTTATGAGGTACAAAGTTAACTAAAGTGTGGACTCCATATGGTCAACTTTCAAGAGGTGGGCACCCATGCTAGGATGAAATTTTTTCCCACAATTCATCTATTTTCAGTCATCCATGCTTCTGTAAGTAATCTAAATAAATAAGTTGGTTCAGCAAAATGGAGTTAAATGGGATAATTTCTCTGGTATATCATTTGTGCCCTATCTGTGGTGAATAAATAAATACTTGGGTTTTTCATTTTTAATCTCCAACAAACAAGTATATTTATTTATTGCACAAACAATAAGCAATATTTATTTTTCACAGAAGGAAGTCTTTGTTGTTTTCCCCCCATACTTTGGATTAGCCTAGACATTTCATTGAAGGTAATGAGTATTGTCTTCTCATGGCATGTAAAATTTCCATTTGGTTCAGTTATTTCAGAATCTCCCTATTTATGTATTTCTGAGACTGAAAGATTGTGGTCAGTTTAGGGACAAAAACCCCTATTCTCTGTCTTCTAACTATGCTCATTTTATCTAGTAAGAATAGAACTTCCTAAGTTTCTCTTTTATTTCAGAAGAAGACTTGGAAGCTATGGAGCAAAGGTTGGTTTTGCTTTTAACTCCAAATATTATTTGTTTTGGTTATTATCTTTACCACTAAATTTAAGTATCTTATTTTTTATTTAAAAATTATTTTTGATTTTACATACCAACCCCAGTACCCCCTCCATCTTCTTCTCCTGCCCCCACCACCCACCCTTCCTACCTGTCATCTACTCCTCAGAGGGGGCAAGACCTTCCTTGGGGAGTTAATAAAGTCCAGCATGACAAGTTGAGGCAGGTCCAATCCCCTCCTCCCTGTATCAAGGCTGAGCAATGTATTTCATTGTAGGAAGTGGGCTACAAAAAGGAAGTTCATGCACCTGGGATAGGTCCTGGTGCTACTGCCAGCCCCCCACAACAGATAATGTCACATAGCTGTCACCCACATTCAGAGGGTCTAGTTTGGTCCCATGCATGTTCCCCAACTGTCAGTCCATAGTCCATGTGCTCCCACTATGTCTGGTCAGCTGTCTCTGTGGTTTTCCCCTTATGGTCCTGATCCCCTTTGTTCATATGATCACTCTTCCCTCTCTTCAGCCATATTCCAGGAGCTCAGGCCAGTGTTTGACTGTGGGTCACTGCATCTGCTTCCATCAGTTATTGGATATAGGTGCCATAATGACAATTAGGGTAGTCACTGATGTGATTAAAGGAGAAGGCCCCTTCTGATACCCTCTCCACTATTTCCAAGAGTCTTAGCAGGGGTCATCCTTGTGGATTCCTGAGGATTTCTCTAGTACAGGTTTCTTGTTCACAACTCTGTAGAAAAAGTAATGCAAAATCAATCAGTGCAAGACTGTGAGCTAGGGAAGGGATGTGATCGGCCTCTGTTTTAGCAAGATCCTCTGGCTTCTGTGTTAAGGTGACCAAGAGTAGACTCGAGAGACCTGTTTCTGAAGCTACTATTTGGGAAGTGATGGGGGCTGAATCTATGATGGCCCATTAATATTGATGAGATTTCAGTTAGAGTTTGAAAGGAATGCCAACGAAAGCTGCTGGGGCAATGGATGTAAGATATAAGAGAAATGAAGAATCACGGATGATACTCAAGTGTGTTGATTACTTTTGGTCAACTTGACATAAGCTAGAGTAATCTGAACATAGGGAAACTCAACTGATAACATGTCTCCTTTAGACTGGCCCATAGGCAAGCTTGTGGGGCATTTCCTTGATTGCTGTGGAAAGGCTGAGCCCACATGGGCAGTGTCATCTGCCAGCAGGTGATTCTAGGGTGAGTAAGAAAGCACAATGAGCAAGCCAGGAGGAGCAAGTCAGGAAACATCACTCCTCCATGGTCTCTGCTCCTGTTCCTGCCTTGAGTTCCTACCCCAACTTCCTCTCATGACCGTTTATAACTACAAGCTGAAATAAGCCCTCTCCTCCCCAAGTTGCTTGTGGTTGCTCTGCTCATCATTACTAATTTATTAAACCAGGACACCAAGATTCAGGGCTGGAAAAGGAGAAGAATTGAGCTTCTAGTTATTGAATCAAGGATGATCTTGTGAAAAGAAGAAGTAGGATAAAGAGCAAATAAGTGTGAGGTGCCTCTTAGAAATCCACAGAGATGTCTGGTAGGTAGATGGACATGCTTTTCTGAAGGGGATAAGGGGATGAATCAGTACACAGATGAGAGCTAAAGCTGTACATTGGATGGGATCACTGTTCTCGTTAGGGTTTCTATTGCTGTGATAAAACACCATGATCAAAAGCAAGTTGGGGAGCAAAGCATTCATTTGTCTTACACTATGCTTCCATCATTGAAGGAAGTCAGGACAGGAACTCAAGGCCGGATTCTGGAGGCAGGAGCTGATGCAGAGACCTTGGAGGGGTGCTGCTTACTGGCTTTCTCAGCCTGATTTCTTATAGCACTCAGGACCAACAGCTCAGGATGACCCTGTCCGCAATAGGTTGGGTTCTCTCACACCAGTCACTAATTAAGAAAATGCCCTACAGTCGTGGTTTCAACCTTCCTAATGTTTTGACCCTTTATTATAGTTCCTCATGTTGTGGTGACCCGTAATCATAAAATTATTTTTGCTACTTCATAACTGTATTTTTCCTGCTCTTATGAATTGTATCTTATATGTAGGATATCTGATATGTGCCTCTCTTCCAAAGTGGTCGTGGTGCACTGCCTACAGCCTGATCTTGTGGAGGCATTTTCTCAATTGAGGCTCCCTCTTCTCAAGTGTCTCCAGCTTGTGTCAAGTTGACATATAACTAGCTAGTACATTCACTAATGGAGAGTGGGCATATGGAGAAATGTTCTGAGGTGAGAGGTATTGGGCCATGCCACCCTTTACAGTTTGGGGAACTGAAAATGTACCAGCAAAAGTGATTGAGAAAGAGCACAGTAGGAAAAAAGATGAAAGTGTATGGAGTCCTAGACATTTTGTCAAAAATAATTTCAATGATATTCATCACTGAAAGGCACAAAGAGACAAAATGGATGCATTGCACTGAGAATCAAAAAGACCAGATGTTGTTTCCAACATTTGTCACCTCTGAGATGTTCAGTGAGGCCCAGGGAGTTGATCAGTAGAAGGGAATAAACTAACTTCATGATTCAAAAACTTTCTCTAGGTTATATTTAGTGGGGATGCACACTTTGAGTGGGAATTAATTTTCATAGATAACTAGGTTGTTAAGGTTTTTTTTTATTGAGATATTTGAATTAGCCCAGGCTGTCCTTGAAACTCCTAGTCCTTTGCCTCTACCTCCCAAGTACTAGAATTTCAGGTGTATACCACCATGCCTGGCTGTTAAGGATTGATTTGAGGGTAGAGACTTTCTGTACTTTTACAACCCCCATAGTGTTTCAAGGACCGAATAGAAGGTATACATTCAGCACAAATATGATAATTACATGTGAAACTCTCCAGCCTCATTTTTGTCTGAACACTGAGGATGAGGCAACTGACAGAAAAATCAAGCCATAATCCCATGTGAACAGAACCTAAGAGGAAATAGATTTGCCAGGTCTATGTGACATACATAACTTCACTGATCTCTTGTCAAGGTCTTTTGGGGGTAAATATCTTCATCAACTCTTGAAGCCTTTCAAAGATGTATCTCAAGTTTTTCTTCTCTCTTTGGTACCTTTACATCCATTGGGGAATGCTGAGTAGGACAGCAAAGCAGGCAACTGGAATGGTAAGGGTTTCAAAGACAATTGTACAAACAGAGCCATGAACTCTGAAGTGACTCATTGAGAATCATCTAATTTTAGTTTATTTACTGGAAATTTGACAATATTCAGTTCACCAGTTCTTTCTGATGAGCATTGGTAACACTCACCTATAGATATTTAAACTGGTGTAAGTTTTGGAGGTGGATTATTTTCTCTTTTGAGTTCTTTTGTATTATCTATTTCCTTTTTTCTGTTGGTGCTTTGGGATTGAACATAGGCACTGGCCATGCTAAGCAATTGCTCTACCACTGAGCCATATCTTCAGTCCTTTTGTGTTGGTGCCATGGTGTATGATTGTTTTTATGAACTCCGTAGAGTAGATAACTCCATTTTTCTCTCTCCCAGTGATTTTACCGGGTAAAATGCCAATAAAATTTGTGAACTAGATGTCATATTTTTAATAAAAATATCATTGTACATTGGTTGAATCTTTAATGTTCAGTATGAATTTTCCTCAGCTGTTTCCTTCTCAACTAGAAAAAAAATGAGATTTCAGAAATGCAGGCTAGCTGTGGGAAAAAAAAAACCTTCATTGCTTTTATCATATACACTAACCTAAAGTTTTCTCAGTAGCTTGTTGTCAAAAGATAAAATGGAACAGCAACACTTCCAAAAAAAGAGAAAAAGAAAGCTGCTGCCACCGAGTTTGTTTGTTGCATTTGGGTTTGGTTGAGTCTACTGATAGACCATTAAGTAATCAGTCTTCTAACAGTTGTTTAAACAGCATAAAGAGGACAGATTATGAAATCTCCTCATTTAGACAAACTGAAAAACTCAAGTAGTCTTTTCAGGAATGACAATGCTGGCTAGAGTGTCGTGTTCTTTCTGACAATATATGATTATTTTCTTGGTGTGTTGTTAACATGTTTGCAATCTAGATGGGCACGGCAGTCACTCTTGAGCAACTATATTTATGAGGAAATTCGAGATGTTCTACTGACCAAAACCAAGTCAACAGTTGACAGTTTGCCCACTTTCTTGGTAGCTTGCTCTCTACTGCTTAGGGCCCTTTTGTCTTTGCTTATCTGGAGACACCAACTCAAGAGGCATATATGCACAGCCTGTGCTTTTGGTGGGCTTCAGGTCTTTACTAGGTGTTCCTTGGAGATAAAAAAGTGCATCCAGTATCTGACTCTGAGTTGTTTCCTCTTGATTTGGAAATAAATCAGGAGAAATAGCCAGGGGTCCTCTTCCAATAGGTCCCAAAGAATTACATAAGTATAAGAACAGTTGTCTTTTCCTTGTTTTCGTATCATTACCAAGAAGGATGTGAGATCATGCCATCGATTTGTAAGGCAGGGTATCAGTTTGCTTTCTAACTGCCAATACTGAAAGCCTAATCAGAAACAGCTTAAACCAGGGTTTACCCAAACTTCAATGTGGCTGGGCACCTTGGGCTCTTGAGAAAATGGAGGTTCTGATTCCAATGATCTAGGGCAAGCTGTGATCTTGATTCTCTAATGAGCTCCCAGGTATGCAGATGACACAGGGAATCACTTTGCACCTTGAGTGGCCGAGGCTTAACCATAAGATTATTAATTGCCTCATGGAACAAGTCCAAAGGCAGAAAGCTCTCTAAGAAGCTCACCCAGAAGTTTCATGAGATCATCACAAATTGACTGTTTTCCAACTCTTCCATCCTGAGTTTGTTGGTATTGGTCTGTGTGCTTGTTTCCCTCATGGTTACAAAATGCATGTAGCAGATGCTACAATTGCTTCTTCAACCAGCTAGAGACAGAAATGGAAAGGTCAGTTTTCCCTTCTGTCTCTCTCTCTCTTTCTCTGGGTAAAGAGAGTACTTTCACAGATCTTCCCTTATGTCCTATTTGCCAGAATTAGGTGTTGTTAAATTCTTTCCCAAACCAATGACCAGGAAGAAGCATTGTTCTGATTGTCTTCTCCTATTCAGGATTCATCCTGTGGGGCTGAAGGGGGTATCCTGCACTTCTTTGAAACACACAGCCATCTGAAACCTAAGCAAACACCAGGGTACTGTTTGTTAGGGAGAAAGGGGATGACGGGGCTCTTGGGCAAGCAGCCCAGTGTCTATCATAGGCACTGTCCAGAGATAGACTTCAAATTTACATGGGCAGTGAAAGAATCAAATTACCTCACAATGTCACTGTGATGAAAAATTCTGTTTAACCTTGTGTTTAATCTTCAGCCAATGAGTAACACAATCTAAACAACATTCACTGCTATGGTGAGGGCCAATTCTAGTGAAACCAGTGAAGTAAATTATTTGTTCTTAGTGTGCTTGTCCATTTGATAGCCTCATATTAAACCATTTTCCAAATCCAGAAATCCATTACATACACATAGCCTCTCCTATTTACCCAGGGACTTTGTTTCAACTGTATGTACTTCTCCAGGCTGACATTAGTACTCTAGATAGTGGAACAGAGAATAGTTTATCCTTAGGGCATTAATTACTGCTAACATGGCAATGGCTTCCAATGGATCCATTTTGTTCCTCTCCAAAACAATACCCCCATTTGCATAAAAGCCTTTACCATATAATCTAGTCTTGAGGGCTGGCCTGGTTCCTGAGGGAGAATAGCCTAGTCGACCTGCAGATATATTAGTTACCTTAATATTTCAAAAGGAAGGTACAAAATACAAAGATTATTTCCTCTAAGTCCCATCATCTTGATTTTTCTTTGGGGGTGGGTTAAGCCAGGGTTTCTCTGTATAACAACATCTCTGACTATACTGGAACTTGCTTGTGAGCAAACTGGCTTCAAACTCTCAGAGATCCACCTGCCTCTGCCTCCCAAGTGCTGGGATTAAACACTTGCGTCACCATGCATGGCCCATCATCTTGTTTAAAAAAAAAAAACAAAAACAAATGAGAAGACGACTTCCAAGTAGCTAGTGAAAGATTGTAATGTGAGAGGAAAGGTAAAACTATATAGTGTATGCATTATCTCTGTACAGAGTGTCTCCAGCAGGTTTCCTCCATCTTGACACTGAAGCTTTACTGTTTTCATCTGTGTAGGTGCCTATTTGCAAATGTATCAAATTCTTGTTGTATGACCAAAATACATCATAGTTTGAAATACTCCCCAAACCCTGCTGCTAAGTAAAAAGTCATTAAATGGGAACTTTCCCTTGATTTCATTGGAAAGAATCATGATATAATATTGATAATACTATTCCTGATCCTGAAACATTTTTTGCAGAAAGAGATATAAGCATCTTCACTATCTTAATTAAACAGTTTAGATTCTATGATATGAGGATGGTCCACTGAAGTCCACTAAAGAAAAGGTGAAGAGTTGGTGGTAGTGGGGATGCATATGAGAGAGTCAGTCTTTGGAATACGTGGAGAGTCATGAGAAGTTTTCAGGTAGAGTGTCAGTATCAGAATCAGATATACATAGTGATCATTCTCATTTGCTGAAGACACGGACACTATAAGGCCCTTTTCATGTTAGTTACTTTGGCATAATATCACAGTAGTCTCTCTGGTCTAGAAAAAAAGGCCAAATAGACGATTCTATTTCTCCTTGTAGGTCAGTCACTGTGGTCCAAAACTGGGATGATTTTTCTCAGCTCATGGTTCAGGTTTCTCATGCTTCACAATAATTTCTTGGGATATGATAAAATTGCCTGGAATAAACAGCCAAGAAACTACCTGTTCCAGATGTGGTATAGTAGGGTGATCTCTCTTTTTTCTTCCAGCATCCAACTGGCTTGCTGTATATGGTATATGTAATATGGTAATATTGACTTGCTAGGCTGTCTCTCTGCCTGAATTCTTTCAGAAACTTCCTCCTTTGTGTGCTTTTGGATGCTCCATTATTCCTGGTGTGCATCTTACCTCAAAAGTTCTCACCATATACCTCTCCAAAAGCTTTTGCTGCTTCGAGGTTACATATCTGGCAACTAAGAGCAAGTGCTCTGGAGCCAGAGTTACCATCTTCAGGATCTTGAAAAATGGTGTAACCTTTCTGTGCTTGAGTTTTTTCATCTATAACACTGGGATGATAAATATAGCCCTACTGTATACAGACAATAAATGGGCTGAGAAAGAAATCAGAGAAACATCACCCTTTACAATAGCCACAAACAACATAAAACATTGGGGTAACACTAACCAAACAAGTGAAAGACCTGTATAGCAAGAACTTTGAGTCTTTAAAGAAAGAATAAAGAAGACACCAGAAAATGGAAAGATCACCCATGCTCTTGGATAGGTAGGATCAACATAGTAAAAAAATGGCAATCTTGCCAAAAGAAATCTACAGATTCAATGCAATCCCCATCAAAATCCCAGCACATTCTTCACAGACCTTGAAAGAACAATACTCAACATTATATGGAGAAGCAAAAGACCCAGATAGCCAAAACTACCCTGTACAATAAAGGAACTTCCGGAGGCATCACCATCCCTGACTTCAAGCTCTACTATAGAGCTATAGTCCTGAATACAGCTTGTTATCAGCACAAAAATAGACAGTGGACCAATGGAATCGAATCAAAGACCCTGATATTAACCCACATACCCACAAACACCTGATTTTTGACAAAGAAGCTAAAGTTATACAATGGAATAAAAAAAAGCATCTTTAACAAATGGTGGTGTCATAACTGGATGCTGGCATGTAGAAGACTACAGATAGATCCATGTCTATCGCCATGCACAAAACTTAAATTCAAATGGATCAAAGACCTCAACATAAATCCAGCCACACTGAACCTATTAGAAGAGAAAGTAGCAAATACCCTTTAACAAATTGGTACAGGAGACCACTTCCTGAACATAATACCAGTAGCACAGACACTGAGATGGACAATTAATAAATGGGACCTCCTGAAACTGAGAAGCTTCTGTAAGACAAAGGACACAGTCAACAAGACAAAACGGCAGCCCACAGAATGGGAAAATATATTCACCAACCCCGCATCCGACAGAGGGCTGATCTCCAAAATTTACAAAGAACTCAAGAAGCTAGTTTCCACAACACCAAACAATCCAATTAAAAAGTAGGTTACAGAACTGCAGAATAATTTTATGTGATTTAACAAATCATATAACCACAGAGCCTGGAACACTATAAGCATCCAATATATGTATGCTATTTCAGCCTTATTTTCCCCATTAACTATCTTCTGCTCACCTTGCTGTAGAATTGTCTTCCCATAGTTTTTTTTTTTTCTTTTTGGTTTTTAGAGACAGGGTGTTTCTCTGTGGCTTTGGAGGCTGTCCTGGAACTAGCTCTTGTAGACCAGGCTGGTCTCGAACTCACAGAGATCCTCCTGCCTCTGCCTCTGCCTCCTGAGTGCTGGGATTAAAGGCGTGCACCACCAACGCTCGGCTGTCTTCCCATAGTTTCTTAATAACGTCTACTGGCTTTCCTTTCCCTGCTGCGTCGGCAGCCATGAGTATGCTCAGGCTACAGAAGAGGCATGCCTCTAGCGTCCTCCGTTGTGGTAAAAAGGTGTGGTTGGACCCCAATAAGACCAAAGAAATAGCCAATGCCAACTCCCGTCAGCAGATAAGGAAGCTGATCAAAGATGGGCTGATTATCCAGAAGCCCGTGACTGTTCATTCTCGGCCGATGCCGGAAAAACACTTTGGCTCGAAGGAAGGGCATAGGGAAGCGGAAGGGTACCGCCAATGCGAGAATGCCTGAGAAGGTGACCTGGATTCGAAGAATGTGGATCCTGCGTCGACTTCTCAGGAGATACTGGGAATCCAAGAAGACTGACCGCCAAATGCACCACAGCTTGTACTTGAAGGTCAAAGGGAATGTCTTCAAAAATAAGCGGATTCTCATGGAGCACATCCATAAGCTGAAGGCAGACAAGGCCTGCAAGAAGCTCCTGGCTGACCAGGCTGAGGCTCGCAGGTCTAAGACCAAGGAAGCACGAAAGTGCCGTGAGGAGCGCCTCCGGGCCAAGAAAGAGGAGATCATCAAGACTCTGTCCAAGGAGGAAGAGACCAAGAAATAAAGCTTCCCTCATGTCTGTACATAGTGGGCTGCCTGTGGCCTCAGGTGATCAGTCATTAAAATAAAACAAGCCTTTGTCTGTTAAAAAAAAAATAACGTCTACTGGGCTGGTGATATGGCTTAGCAGGTAAAGGCACTCATCATGTAAGCCTAGTACTCTGAGTTGATACTCAGATCCAATGCAAAGATGGAGGGAGAGATCTGACTCCACAAAGTTGTTCTCTGGCACCCCCTTGCACACTATGACATGGGTGTGGCCAAGTATGCATGCACACACACACATATATACCTCTCTCTCTCTCTCTCTCTCTGTGACACACACACACACACACACACACACACACACACACACACACACACACACACACACACCAATCAACAGGGAAGGTCTACCCTAACTGTGTGAGTGGCTCCATCCCATTTGATGGGGGTCCTAAACTGAGGAAAAATGGAAGAGCAAGTTAAGCACCAGCGTTCATCTCTCTCTGCTTCCTGACTATGGATGTAATATGAGCAGACACCTCAAGCACCTGTCATCGTGACTCCCCCTCCATGTTCCCTGAAACCATGAGCCAACATAAACACTTCGTCCTTCAGGTTTCTTTTGTTGGGTCATTGTAGGGGAAGCTGTAGCCAGGCCTACTTAGGGGCTGGCTTGAGGGCGTGATCAGGCACACCTGTAGCCAGCCCCTAAGTAGGCGTGGCTACAGCTTCCCCTACAGGTCATAGCAATGAGAAAAGGAAATAATGCAGGTATCCTGGGCTCTCTTTCTAAGTCCCTCTGCTGAAAGTCTTAGCCCCTCATACCCCTTCAAAGCTTTTCTGGTCTACTAAATTAAGTACATTTTTATTCTTCATGGCCAACAGCCCTCACAAGCCCATTCTGCATTGCTTCAGATTGTTATATGGCTATTTTGGTCTTTGTGCCAAATGAGCATAAGACACCCCCCTACCACTCTGTCTCATAGGATGCATAGACACTCCTGGCAGTGCACAAACAGCCATCACCAAAAAACTGGCTGGTCATCCATTAGTGATATTGACTGTCCCAGCTCTTCCATTTGGTTGAGCTCTCAAACTGAACTATGGAGCATAGAGGAGAATATCTTCTACTTAGAAGTTGAGAAATGTAGTGGTTGAAAAAAGAAAACAAATGGTATGGTGGTATGCATGCATGTGAGCATTGGGGTGGAGGATCTCTTTTGTTTAGTTGGTCTAATCCTTATCTGGATGTGTTAAGACAGTTATTTTCCCCAAATCCCACAGAACAAGCAATCTTCAATTTCCAATGGCTTACCATGGAAAACTTTCTATTTCTTGCTCAGGGCTGTGTAAGTTGGCTATGCATTAGCTGGACTCGTCTTCAACTAGCAGAGTTTGTCTGTGGATTGTAGACCCAATCATACCTATCGACACATTTCCTCATTCTTGGAACAGCAGCTACAAAGGTTATGCTATTCTCACGAAGGGTGTGTGCTGGCTGCTCTATGTCAACTTGACACACAAACTAGAGTTATCTGCAAGGAGGGAAACTTAATTGAGGAAATGCCTCCATAAGATCCAACTGTAAGGCATTTTCTTAACTAGTGATCGATGAGGGTGGCCCCAGCCCATGGCGGGTGGTGCCATCCCCCGGCAGGTGGTCCTAGACAATCAGAAAGCAGGCTGAGCACAGCATGAGGAGCAAGACTTAAAGCGGCACCTCTTTGTGGCCACTGCCTCAGGTTCTGCGTCCAGGATCCTGCCCTGGTTGAGTTCCTGTGCTGACTTCCTTTAGCAATGAATTACGATGTGGAAGTGTAGGCTATAGAAACCCTTTCCTCCCCAGCTTGCTTTTTGGTCATGGTGCTTTGTCACAGAAATAGAAACCCTAACTAAGACAAAGGGTAAGAAAATACCGAAAATGCAATTCAGACATCCAGAAAATTAGGAGCCTCCACTGAGTTCAATTAGATTGACATTGCACTGTCCAAAGCAAGTCATGTGACCAAGGTCCAAATCAACAGGGACATAGAGGTAGACTTTACTATTCTAGGGGTTAGGGTTAGGGTTAGGGTTAGGGTTAGGGTTAGGGTTAGGGTTAGGGTTAGGGTTAGGGTTAGGCATTACAAAGCGTTTGGCAGGAAAAAGGGGGATAAAGAATTGAACAGTGGCTGGTGGTGGTGGTGTGCACTTCTATTCCCAGCACTAGGGAGGCAGAGGCAGGTGGATCTCTGTGAATGTGAGACCTGCCTGGTCTCCAGAGCGAGTTCCAAGACAATAAATTTCTCTAAAGCTACTCAGAGAAACAACCCTATCTCAAAAAACGAAAGAGAGAGAGAGAGAGAGAGAGAGAGAGAGAGAGAGAGAGAGAGAGAGAGAATTAGAACAGTAATTGAAACTATGTGTTGGTGATGATATGGACTCACTATATAATCTTAGCTGACCTTGAATTTGCAATGCTCCTGAGTCCCTGGGATTATAAGCATGCACCACCATATCCAGCTAGAACCATATGTTTTGAAATTTAATTCATTTTGAATCAATTAATGAGAGCGGAGAACACATGGAGTTTACTTTTGCCTTATGCATTGACAGAACACCCTTTAAGTCCTTTAATGTCAGCTTTGGCATATGTATTGGGATGGCCCAGTGGTTCAATTGTCTAACGGATTCAGAACAGTTATGAATGTTTGAACAAAAAATGGGAGTTTTGTCTTTTCTTTTTTTAAGCTTTTTTCTTTCTATTTGTTTACTTAGCTTTTATATTATCTCAAATATTTTCAATCTTCTGAATTAAGCCATGTATATCTGCCAAAGTTGATGATGGTCAGTTGGTAGTATGCTGGTCCAGCATGCACAAAGTCCTGGGTTCTATCTCCAGTACCACATAATCCAGGCATGATGGTACCTGCCTATAGTCAGGAGGTAGGAGGTGGGAGAATAAGAAGTTCAAGCTAACATAGTCAGCATGAAGACAGCCTGGACTATATGAGACCCTGTTTCACAAAGAAGTAAACACGTAAGTTGAACTACTTTAGAATGTCACTACTGCAAAACACAAATCAAATCAAATCACCTCTTTTTAAAGCGTTGGCAGTGCTTCTCTACATGGGAAGCCTGGAAAAGATTCGAAAAATCCTGATGCCCGCACCACACACCACATCAATAACTACATTGGTCTCTTAAGAGATGAGGGCCAAGCTGGGCAGTCATGGCACACACCTTTAATCCCAGCATTGGGAGGCAGAGGCAGAGGCAGAGGCAGAGGCAGGTGGATCTCTGTGAGTTTGAGGCCAGCCTGGTCTACAGAGTGAGCTCCAGGACAGCCAAAGCTACACAGAGAAACCCTGTCTTAAAAAACCACAACAAACAAACAAATAAAAAACACAAACAAACAAACAGAGATGAGGCCCAGTATTGGACATCTTCTAAAGCTCCCCAAATGACTCTAATATTTGTCTTCCCACTTTATAACAAGGTGAGACCTTTTGGAAGGGAATCTGTTGACAGGCAGATTAGGTCTAGTATACCTTCACTTCGGGTCATCAAATGCAACAAACACTGATAGTATATATGCTAAGGCTCCTTTAGTCTTTCTGCATCCCATAATAATGCAACTCTAACTTGGTAAATCCTGTTTCTTTTCATTGTATTTCTTGGTAAACGTTGAAGTGGCCCCAGGCAGCGACAGCTCTTTGAGGCCCTGGTAATTCTCCTCTTCCATCTCTCTTCACTTTCTGGATGGGTACTCTGATTTCTTTCCTCAAGTGATTGGGGTGTTGTAGAGATGGTCTCAAGAGTATGAGGCAATTCTGGTCACGGTGTTCCCTGCTGCTCTTTTTCTAGGAAATCCACTTGTGTTCTAAGAAGATGATTACATTGACTTCTGCCAGGGGAGAAGCCCCTGAAGAGCTGTGCCGGCGTCAAAGCTTCTCCAGAACACTTCTGTAGTGACTCTGACATATAAAACAAACAATTCTGGAGTCCCCAAAGCCTCTTCTAAACTCTTGATGGACAAGCTGCCTGACTAATGTGATGCATTGCATGTGAAGGCATAGTTGCATTGGGGCAATTCCTCATTCCCCTGACTTATGAAACGAGCAAATATCCTATCATGTTGTGGAAAATTGAAGCTAATTCCTTCAGGGACTGAGAGCTTTCATTTCAACACTTTATTTATTTAAAACAACATTCTCAAGTGTGTGATATGCTGGCTGTTTTAATGGAGAATTTGGAAAAGGATTTCATTTATCATGCTTCACCTTGTACACATCTCACCTTTGAACAAGCTCAGATTGCCATTCTTCTCTGTCTTGGTTGCAGGTGCCACCAACCACACCCCTCTAGTGCTTCACACCTCCCACCCACCTCATTCAGTCCCAGAGTCCTGAAGACTTGTCCCCTGAGTATTTTCCGGAATGCTCCTCAGTGCAATTGTATGTCATTGTCTCCATTCCTACCACCACTCTTCACTCCCAGATATTCCAGTTCGGTTTCTGATGTGACAAAACACTGACCAAAAGCAAAACAGGGAGGAAAGGACCCACCCTGTCCTATAGTTCCCGGGTCATTATTGAGTGAAGCCAAAAAAGGAAGTCAAAGCAGAAACCAAAGCAGAGACAATGGAAGAATGCCAATTATTGGCTCGCTCCACATGGTTTGCTCAGCTTGCTGTTTCTTTTAATGCAACCCAGGATCACCTGCCCAGGGATGGCACCATTCACAGTGGGATGGGCTGATCCATATAAATTGTTAATCAAGGAACTCAAATATGGCAGGAACCTGGAGGCAGGACCTGATGCAGAGGCCATGGAGGGGTGCTGCTTACAGGCTTGCTCCCCGAGGCTTGCCCAGCCTGCTTTCTTATAGCACCCAGGACCACCAGCCCAGGAATGGCATCACCCACAATGGGCTGGGCCCTCCCATATCAACTACTAATTAAGAAAATGTGCTACAGGCTTGGCTACAGCCCAAGTTTATGGAGGCATTTTCTCCATTGGGGTTTCCCCTTCTCAGATGATTCAAGCCTGTGTGTGTCAAGTTGACGTAAGATTATCCAGCACACCCTTTCTTTCAAAACTTGCTTGTGGTGGTTTAAAAAAAGAATGGCTCATAAATTTGAATGCTTGATCACTGGAGAGTGGCATTATTTGAAAGGATTATGAGGTATGGACTTTTTTGGGGAAGAATGTCACTGGGGGTGGGGTTTAAGTTTTCAGAAACCCAAGCCAGACTCTCTTCCTACTGCCTGGGGATCTGGATGTAGACTTTTCCAGCACCATGTCTCCCTGTGAGTCGCCATGTTTTCCACTGTGGTTCCCATGGACTAAACCCTTGAAACTGTAAGCAAGCCCTGATTGATTAAGTGCTTTCTTTTATAAGTTGCTGTAGTCATGGTATCTTTCCACAGAAATAGAACTAAGACAGTACTCAGTTTTCCCTACCATGCTCATTAGCTGAAGTGGATTCCTCCTTAGAAGTCCCACTATTCCCTGAACATGATGGGGTCCAGGTAAACCACAGACTTGATTCTGTCTTAATGGTGAAATAGTTCATTCAGTGTCTGCTCATATTTTACAGTTCCTATTTTACCCTTTCTGCTGCCACTTAACAAAGCCACTTGGAGCAGACTTATAATTGCTTCCTGTCAGCTCCAGAGACATCCTAGATAGCAGGGCTTAATTCATCTGTAGTGCCCTGGAGGTTTGGAGAATAATTAGACTTATTAGGAATTACAGAGCCAATAAAATTGAGTGGTTGGGTATGGATGCTGGCACAATGGCTGACATATTTGTATTTCTACTCTTCATTTTTAAAGCCTATTTTTCCAATATGTACACTTGTATGATAATGATTTTAAGAATGTCCATATTTTAAAGACTGTGTAAAGCTGTGGACCGTTAGTGCCTTAACTAATTCCTAGGGCTTCCTGAATTCTAACTGTGCTCCTCAGACCTGGAGCCTCATCTGGGAACTTAGTATTATTGAATATTAGGCTCCTGGCCTCCTGGGTCAGAACCTCCAAAGGTGGGCTCCAGTCACCTGTGTTTTCCCAAGCTCTCCAGAAGATTCAGAGGCACCCTCAAACCTAAGGACAACTGGCTTAAGAAAAAGCCTAGAGTGTTAACATAGGGCATGGTGACAATTGCTAGTTAGGCTTCTAAGAGGATGCTTCCGTTGTCACTTATTTCCAGTTTATGACCTTGTGTTCCAGGGGTTTGTGGCTGGTGAGACTTTGCTCTCGAACCCTCAAAGTGCTTCTTACATCTGTTTGGAAAAGGAGCACTTAGACATACTGATTCATAGAAAGGGAAGCCAGGAAGGGAATATAACAGTGGCTCAGGCTTAGGGTGGGGGTTTTATGGCTAAGGGGCTAGCTTTGGGCTATTTTTGTGATTCCAATCATGGAGCTCCCAACTTGTAAAAAATATTGACTGAAAAGGAGAAAATTGCTGCTAATAAGATAGGTATCACTGTGATGTCAATTATAGCTTTTGGGTGTTACAATAGGCAGGGAAGGTGGCCACAGAGAGTAAGCAGGGGGACAAGGGATAATTGTTTTCCTTGCTTTTGGTCCAGAAGGAGCTTAGGTATTGTGTTTTGCTCTAAGCTCTGGATTGAACTTTGAATGTTTTATTTTCATGAAAATTTTAGGGTTGTTTTCCTTCCCTTCACTTTTTTCTTTCTTTCTTTCTTTCTTTCTTTCTTTCTTTCTTTCTTTCTTTCTTTCTTTCTTTCTTCTCTCCTTCCTTCCTTCCTTCCTTCCTTCCTTCCTTCCTTCCTTCCTTCCTTCCTACCTTCCTTCCTTCCTAAGATAGGGTTTTCCTGTGTAGCTCTGGCTGTCCTGGAACTCACTCTGTAGACCGGGCTGGCCTCAAATTCACAGAGATCCACCTGCCTCTGCCTCTGTCTCCCAAGTTCTGGGATTAAAGGTGTGCATCACCACCGTCCCTTTTTTTCTTTCTTGTGTTAGGTATTGAACCCAGGACCTCATGCGTGTTATTCCTTTCCACATACATTTAGATTCAAAGCATGATCCATATACAAAATAACATATGTAAACAGACCACAAAGGTATATAATGAAATGTAACACTTCCTTCTAAGATCACTAGTGCCTCCTTAGAGGTAATCGCTCTTATGGATCCATCCAGAAATATTCTATGGATATACCAAGGCACATACATTCATTCCCCACCCTTGAACATTTAACTGCTTGCGCTAAGTCATATTAAGTGGCCCCAGATGTATAGTATTCTATAACAAGATGGAATGCAATTTAACCAGTTTATTGCACCTGGAGTAGGAGGGCATTCCCTTTACCTTTTCAGCCTTTGGCCAAAAGCACATTTCAGCTGGATTACACCTGCAGTTAACAAGTTCTATCTACTTTTATACACTGTATGTATGTGTGTTTTCTACCTCCATTTCACTCCAAATAGCTTGGAATTTGGTGAACAGGGAAACACTAACCCCATTTAGAGGCATTTTTTTTTAGAGACTTTAGAGTCGTCTTTGAAATAAAGAAGATACTAGTCACGTGACAAACTGTAAGTCTGGCATAGGGAAAAGAGTGAGCTGAGTACTGGCCATTCCTGAGGTTCCCCAGAATGGATGTTCATCACTGCAAGCTCAATAGTCACATTAGTTTCTTAGGGATACCAGTTCCCAGCAGCCAGATGATTCATTTTCGGATGGCAACTGGAGTGCCTTCCACCCTACACTTCAAGGGTGCTTCTCTCTATCACTATCACTAGTCAGAGATTTAGCGGGAAGCAGTAAGGTTAACACTGGTGTGTGTCTCCAAGCTTGTTAGAGCTGAAAGAGGCCTCTGAGATCATTACCAGCTGTCATCCCAGTACTCTTTTATCTTTTAGTTTTATTTTGGTTTCACTTTTTAATTGTTTTTGAGATTATAATTACATCTTCTGAGGCAGGGTCACACTATATATTTTGCCTCAGCTTTCCTAGTACTGGGATTACAGGTATGAGGCGCACCTGATTTACCAGTTACACTCTCTGCAAAACTGGACTTCAAACCTCCAAACGTCCACTTCATTCTCTCTACTGCCTTTGCATACTCATCTGGTATACCTACCTCATATCTCAACCTACAGTAGAAAACTCTGAGGAAACAAAATACCAGATGTCTATACAAAAGCATTGCAAATAATACATGCATACATCCTAGACATTTTTTCAACCAAATAAGGTAGCATGGGGACCTCACCCTGCTCCTCCAGCTGATGTGATTTCTAAAGCTACATAATGACAAACTTCTGTGGAAGACCTCTTCCCTATCTGCGATTTAAACCCAGACCCAGGGAATCCCACCATGAGGGCTTTAAAGTCTGTATGCCAAGATGGTATGGCTAGGTAAGTGATTGAATGGGGGTGTTGTGTGGTTTGAATGAGAAATGTCCCCCATAGCCATGTGTTTGAATACTTGGTCCCCAGATGGTGGTGCTGTTTTAGAAGGGTTGTGGAATCTTTAGGAGGTGGAGCCTTGATGGAGGAAGTAGGTCCCTAAGAGTAGGACTTAAAAGTTTTCTAGCCTGGCCCACTTCCCGTCTGCAGTCTTTCCTAACTACAGAGACAGTCTGAAGAGCCACCATGCCTTTCCTGCCATGATGGATTCTATGTCCTTGAACTGTGAACCAAAATAAACCTTTATTTTCTTCAGTTCTTTTTGTCAGGTATTTACACAGAAAAGGAACTAGAAATGTAGGATAATCTTTTCCAGTCTTATTTGGTGTCTGAGAGAACTAAAGGACTGTATCCACAGAAGCGCTTGAAGAGGGGCAGCAACCCTTCTGAAGAGGTGGACTGTGGAGGAGAAATGTTTCCACATACAAGGAAGGGCTATGGCAGCAGTGACAAGTTCATATGCCACCCCGGCACAGTCTTGGGATGTACAGTCCTTGCCTGAGCAGCATGTAGACACAGAATGGTCTGTACCGGAAATGGCCTAGCAACTAGTCCTGTCCTTAGCATTCTCCTAGACACTTACCCATTGTGGAATTTGCCTCTCATCCTCAAAATGGATATAATTTTCCAACTTCATTGCAAAGGTGAATACAAAATAAGTACCACACATTATGTTGCAAACATACTTGCTATTAGTTTTTTTTTTTTCATTTTTAGTATTTTATTTCCTCAGAATTTTCAAGTGTGGACTGAGATAGGAGATAGGTATACCAGACTGATAATATTTGGCAAATTTCTCCTAAAATCCAGAGAGTTTAAGGGTTCCTACAAAAGCAGTAGAAAGAATGAAATGGACATTTGGGGGTTTGAAGTTTAGTTCTAGCAGAGAGTATAAATGGTAAATCAGTTACTGTTTTCTCATTTGTAGAAGAGGTGACTGTGACCTGTTAGGTCACTTCTACTCAAACATTACACATTTATGAAACTGTCAGGGCAGCTCAAAATAGCAGTGTTTATTGTCCAACCATTTCTTTCATGTGTACATATGGTATATGCTTGTGTGTGCATCTCTGTGGTAGAGATGTGGAGGCTAGAGTGTGATTTGGGGGTTTCTTTCTCTACCCTCCATCATTCTCCACCTTACCTTTTGATACAGAGCTTATTTCTAAGCATGTCAGGGTCACTGTTTCAGCTATACTGGCTGGACAGACAGTCCCTGGGATCCACCTATCTCTATGTCCCCAACACAGGGGTTACAATCACATGCCTAATTTATGTGTGTGCTGGGGGATCTAAACTCAGGTCCTCATGTTTTCACAACAGACACTTTAGCCACTGAATTGTCTCCCTAGTCCCTGTCCACAATTTTATAAAGCAGCATTTTCCATAGTATTATCTGGGATAATTTTAATCCTATAAGTTCCTAGGCCTTCCCTCAGAGCTGTCACATACAGAACAGTAGCCCAGTAGCCATCTAGTCATATATGACTGATGAGCACTTTAAATATGGCTAGCTCAAACTCAGAGGCACCACAGGTATAAAATACACAAAGAACTTTTAAGATATCTCAGCAGTAAAGTTTCTTATGTTGAAATAGCACTTTGCATATGGTCAATGCAGATATGTTTTAAAATGAGGAATGTATCATATGTATCATTAAAACTGACAAATATATTTGAGTAAAATCTATTGAATAAAATATCAAAATTAACTAGGTGTTGGTGGCGAACACCTTTAATCCCAGCACTCAGGAGGCAGAGGCAGGTGGATCTCTGTGAGTTCGAGGTCAGCCTGGTCTCCAGATCGAGTACCAGGATAGGCTCCAAAGCTACACAGAGAAACCCTGTCTCGAAAAACCAAAAAAAAATCAAAATTAAATATTTTAGTTAAATGATATATAGGAGTGAAATCCCACCCATCCCATATCTTTCTCTCTGTCTCTTTGGTGCTGAAGAAAGAATCTAGAGTTTCATGAGTGCCAGGCAAATGCTGTACCATTGACCTACATCTCTAATCCTCTCTTTTTTTCATAAAGTAGTAACTATAAAAATTAAGGTCATATATGTGGCCTGTATATATAACATTAATATTTCAACAAAGATAAGAATCCAATATGTATAGTAAAAATTAACACAATCTACAACTCTAACTCGAATTCCAGTCGATGTTCATGCTCATTTATATTTGGTAAAACCTTTCAGTAGCACAAAACAAAGCTTGTAATTTTCATTAATAACTCTGATCCCTTGGACAGATGAAGAAATTATCTAGAAATCACATTGATCTAGATAAGCTTTACTCCTCCACTTTGGTTTGAAGAACTCTGCTAGTGACTCTGTGCTACTGTGGAGTTACTATATATATAATTTTTAAAATGGAGAAAAGTGAGATGGAAGAGGTTAGAACAAGGGATGTTTTATCTTTTGTGGCCTTTGTGTTCCTGCTGCTTCTCTGCCATAACTGATTTTCTTTAGGCCAACAGGGTGGTCTCTGTCTTTGAATGATAGCTGGTTAAAGCTAGGTGGCAGCAGCAGCATAAATTGACAAAGGCAGGAAGCCAGAACAGAAAGACTATGAAAATGTGTTGCATCTCTAGACTTCATCCTCCAGATCCTGTCTACACTAGTTTGGTGTCAAGCAGGTGAATGACAAACCAAAGATACGAGATGCTGAAGCCCCACTGGCTTTGGTGGGAAACTCCACTTCATCTGCCCTTTAAGGTAAAGTGCAACAGGGTACTTCGGTAGCTTGAACAGTCCTTCAGTCCATTGGGACCAGCACAGGGAAACTTTGCTCCAGCTACACTGACCTTATGGCTTGTCATGGAGGCATATGAGAGGCAATGTTACCTCTTCTCAACTGATGAGATAAAATCCAGCTCAGATGAGCTACTACAGCTACTTACAGGAAAACTATTCATAAAGGGCATAATAATGAAAACCTCACTTCATCTTGATTTTATTGCCCCTAGTTTCCTGCAAATTGAAAAAAAAAAACTATGGTTAATTGAACCTACTCCCACCCCCAGCCTCAACAAAAAGACTGCAGGCAAAATAAATTTTTAAATATCTAGAATTTGGCTCCAATGGAGTTCCCCATAAAAGGGCTTGTACAGAATGTACTATGGACAGAAAAGATATGATCTCAGATAAAAGGTTGGAGGAAGAAGTAGTAGTAAAAATAAAGTAGTAAGTAAGTATGTAGGTGATTTAAAACAGTGAGTATAAAAGCAATAATACATGGCCTTAAAAATAAAGCCATGCTATTCAGTAATAGTATGAATAAGCCAGGCAGATGGTTATTAAATTTAAAATATCAAAAGTTTTTGTATCTGTCAACAGGAAAGTTAATGTCTTAATTTAAATATTGATGCTATTTTTGCTATTTTCACAGAGAGATCATTGAAGTAATACAAATTATATTAGGATGGATTCTCAGATAGAAAATGGCTGAAACACAAAGGAAAGGTATTTTTGACCTTGTGGCAATAGTGAACAGTCGAAAAGGTCTTATCCTTGATCTCTTTCTCCTCCATTGATGTAATTATATATATATATATATATATATATATATATATATATATATCCAAGTATTTTACTTTCTCATTAAAACAGAACCTGACATAACATTTGTCATGTTTATTTTACAATCTCATACTTTTATGTTTGCTAATTGCTATTGTATATCAATGCAATTGGTTCCTGCAGGTTGATTTTACACACACACACACACACACACACACACATGAGTTTTGAGTTTTCTGTGTGAATTGTACCATCATTGGAGAATAACAAAATTGTGTTTATTTCTTTCAAATCCTTATACCCACTGTGTACTCACTCTGCCACACCACAGCTTCCACAGTGATATTTTTCTTTTCTTTCAAATTTTATTCTACTTTATTGGGGGGGTTGCAAGGGCAGAGGGCAGATATGAAGGGATGGGGAGATGAATGGGACCGAGATGCATGATGTCAAATCCACCAAGAATCAATAAAAAGTTAAACTAGAAAAAAACCCCAAATGCTTATACCCATTGTTTCTCTGGGTACTCACTGGGGTATGGAGTGGGCTATTCAAAAGAAGTAATTACCCAGATCATCTTGTCTATTTCTCCTTCTGGTAGGAGGTCCACGTATGTCTCTCTTGGGGTTCTGCTTGTTTCCTGGCTTTCCTGGGGTTGTGAAAGTTTATGGGGCTGCTGGTAGTGGAAGCAGTATACATCCTTAGTGCATGAACTGGCTTTTGGGGGCCCATTCCCTGTGGAGGGATACCTTGGTCAGCCTCCATACAGGGGGAGGGAGAACCTCAGTCCTGCCCCAAATGATGTGATAGGCTTTGATGATCCCAATGGGAGGCCTAGCCCTCTCTGAGGAGTGGATGTGGGGTGGGATGAGGAGAGGTTGGGAAGCATGAGAGGACTGGAGGGAGAGGGAACTGGGATTGATATGTAAAATAAGACTGTTTTAAAAGAATAAAAATAAATATAAAATAGAAAAAGAAGTAATTATGACTGTTACTCTCTATTTTCCTGTTCTTAAGTGTAAATGATTTCAATGTTTCACTCTTACGGAATTTCTTTGTGTAGTTTTTGTGGTTATTTTGTACCAGGCAAAGGGAATTAACTTCCACTTAAGATGCTAAGAGATTTTATAATTAATGGATAATGTCCTTAACAAATGTGTTACTAGATCTGTAAATATTACCCTATGTCTTTTTTTCTCACTTAGGTACTATGGAAAATTGTACTGATTGATTTTTTCAAATAAATCATACCCTGTTTTACTGAGGAAAGTTCCTCATGTTCATTTTGTCATGTTTCAGTGTTGTTATATCCTGCTTAGGATTTGTTTTTGTCACGTCTATGTCTGAGAAGGAAGAAGGCTTGTAGTTCTTTAGCAGTATCCCTCCATCAATTTTTAATATGAAGGTTCTGCTAACTTCATAAATTGACTGGAAAATGCTCTATTTCTGTTTTATAGAATAGTTTTGTATGGTTAGTATTATTGGTTTTTTGGTTATTTAATAGAACTCATTTGTAAATCAAGGAACAATGTATGCAACTTAACTAGTGAGAAAAGTACAGAACAAACCACCAAAAATCTAAAAGGGATAAATAAAAAAATATACTGGCTAAATAATTATAAACATAAAATGGGAAATTTTGATCAAGCTAGTGTTATTTCTTTGAAAAAGCTAATGAATTATACATACATAAAATAAGATTAGTGATGTGAACATGCTGGCCTATCTCTATAATCCCAGCATTCAGAAGGTGGAAGCAGGAAGGTCACAAGTTCAAAGCCAACCTGGGCTACAAAAGACTCCATCACAAAACAAAACAAAATGATCAGGAAGAAAAATGACAGGATTGAACCATTTCGAGAATGTAACATAGATACTATGGGCTTTTAAAAGGTAACAAAATGATATTCTAACTTACTTACAGGTGATAAATTTTGAAATGTGAACAAAAAGACATCTCCCTAGAAATATGTAGACTACAAAGTCTTATTTAAGAAGAAATAGAAAGCCTGATAGACTTATAATCACTGTATCAATTTAGCTGGGACTGGTGGTATGTACCTGTAATTCCAGCCCCCAGTGGTTTGAGGCAGAAAGAGGGTGAGTTTGAGGCCAGATTTGGTTACACAGTGAGACACTGTTTCAAAAACCAAGAAACTCAAACCAAAACTAGGCATATATGACTTAAATAGAAAGAATAATTTCAAAAACTTTCAATAAAGTGTGACTTGACCTAATTTATAATCAGGGAAATGCAAACCAAAGCTGCGGTCTATCACTTCACCTACGTTTCATTAACAATAATTAACGTTATGACGAAATTAAGTCTTGGCTAGGATGTAAAGCAGCAGGAGTGTGAGATGTTGTGACAACTTTGAGAAACAATTCGGTATTATCTAGTCAATCAAAGATGCATTCCCCTCCTGACTTAACAATCTCTTTCCTTATCATATATGCTAGAACTAGATTTGTTGATGAATGGTAATAGTAGCAGTTTCTTCAATATTTAAAAAGAACCCAGAAAAATCCAAATGCTCATCAGTCAGTAAAGGGTTTTATGCATATAGTAAAAATTATATGGTAGCACAGGGAAATCTCAGACATTCAGTGTAAAATGGGAAAAAAGCAAGTATCTGAAACAATGCAGAATGATTTAATTCATATGAAGTTGAGAAACATTTAAAACTCAATAATATCTTCTCTAGAAATGCAGAGGCATGCAGCAAAGCTACAAAGAAAAATATGCTGCAAACATGAAATTCAAGGTGGTAAGCTACCTTTAAGACAGGAAGGAGGCCAACTGGATCTAGAAAGGTGACATGGGAGCTTGAAAGTCATTGATGATGCTCTTTTAAAGTTAATGTCATGGGTGGGGGGCTGGTGTGGTGCTGTAATCCAGCCTACTTGGGAGACTAAGGCAGGAGGATTATAAATTAAAGGCCTGCCCAGACTGCAGAGTGAGTTCCAGGATAGCCTGGGCAATATACTGAGGCCCTGTCTCAAAATACAAAGTAAAAAGGCTTGCCTAACATGTGAGGCCCTGGGTTCAACTGCTAATGTTACAAAACAAAAAGCTGATGGTACAACTGGGTACAATGGTATATGCCTGTAATCCCAGCATTCAGGATGTCGGGATAGAAGGATTATGATCTTGAGACTGGCATGGGAAAGATTGCATGAACCCATCTAAAAATAAATGCATAAAATTGATAGTAGTACTGTTAGCACTGATATTCTTTTAACAATGAAGATGATCTTAATCTAGTTAATATTTGGTAAGATATATTTATGGGACAAAAAGATAAAACTAAAGGTTTGAATCAAAAGTCAGACATTCAGCTAATAGGGGTTACAAAAATAGAAAATAGATACTGTTCTTTCAGAGGAAATTATCAAAGACATAATAAAATAAGATACATCATCCGGGAATAAAGGAATACAGTATCTAGATGTAGTGGGTATGCCAAAACCTATGAACATAAATGTTCAGAACACTGGGATACAGAGAACATTCCAGAACTAAAGTATTAGGAAACAGAATGGTGTGGTATGGAATTGCTGAAAGCTAAGCCACGAAATGACATAGTCTTCAGAGTTCTGAAGAAAAGTAATGGTGAACCTGACATAGCCAAATAAATGATCAACAAAATATAATGGTAGGATAAGTATTAATTCTAGCTAGGTAAGATCTTCTAAAATTTGTCTTCCACAGAAAGACTCAAGAAATTACTGCAGGATTTATTCTGGTGAGAAGAAGGAAGATACCTCCAGGAAGATGTGTGATCCAGAAACAGAAATCTAGAATAGGAGCAAGATGAAAGAGAACTCTGGGGACTGTTCTGCTGGAGATCTAATAACACAGGTTAGAGTGATGTCTCCAAGAGAGAATAGAACAGATTCAGTGTCTATTGGGTTAAACTACAAGGAACCAGGGGAGGTGGCACAAGCCTATAATCCCAACACTGAGGAAGTCAAGGCAGGGTGACAGTATTAGTTGCATTTCTGCTGTTGAGATAAAACACCTTGATCAAAAGTGACTTATGTATGAAAGAATCTATTCTGGCTTAAGGTTCCAGGGGCAGAGTCCATAATGGTAGAGATGCCATCAGTGGTTGGCCAGGTCAGGAAGCTGACAAATGACAACTTCAAATGCAAACATGAAATAGAGTGAAGTAGATGTAAAATGAGGCAATGAACTCTCAAGACCTGCCCTCTAGTGGCCTACTTCCTCCATCAAGGCTCACCTCCCCAAACATCACCAATTGGGGACCAAATGTTCAAGTGCCCAAGTCTATGAGTGCAATTTTTCACTCAAACCACCACAGTGATGAAGCATTAGAAACCAACCTAGGATGCATAGTGAGATTTTGTCTACAAACAAAAACCAACAACAACAACAACAAAAAACCCACAAAAGGCATTTTCATGGCTTCTTAAAGGGCTCAGAGACAAATTAATAAACACTGCATTAATTTTTTAAATTTGAAAATATTAAAAATATATTTAAAAAATAAAAAGGAATGAGTAATAACTGATAAAATCAAAGTGGTTATAAAAATGGAATCAGTACTTACTATTGTGAATGATATTTTCATAGTTAATACAAATGTTAAAACATGATTTAAATGAAAATGTGGGAGTTGACATGACTCAATCCTGTTCTTCATTTTTTTTTGATGCAAACTGCACGAGGCTTTATTGTTGTTTAATGAGCTAACCCCATGTTAGCTCGGGCCTCCCATCCATCCACCATGGCAGATGGCTAGAAAAGACAGCTTGAAGCATCTGCATAGAAATCTTGTAGGGCAGCGTAAGGGGAGTTTCTAGGGGTATGCACAGGCTCAGGATTGGTGTGGCTCCAGGCTTGGAGGGTTTGCCCTGTGTTAATTGGTCAACTGGTTGTTATGGCCCATAGGCCCTCCCAGGGTGGTTGCTATGTTCTGTGCATCATTGCTGTGCAGTTGTCCCTAAAGCACACCCAGAGCCGTAAAGTATAGTGCCACCAGCTAACTTCTGTCAATCCTGTTCTTCTATAGAACTATCAAATAATTAGAAAGCAGAAGTCTTAAGAAATAGCAGTAATAATCCATGCACAATATATTTTAAAATTACTAAAATAAACCTGTAAAAATTAAAAGTAATTCACTTTAGGAAGAAGCAGTTAACTACAGTTTTTTACTTCAAAACAAGTTACGTAAGTGCTTATTTATTTTTGGTTTTTAGAGACAGGGTTTCTCTGTGTAACAGCCCTGACTTGTACCAGGCTTTTTCTTTTGGGCCACCAACCAGCTCCCAAATCATGACACAGAGACTTATTAGTTATGAGTGCTCGGCCTAGCTTAGGCTCATTTCTGGCTAGCTCTTTTAACTTAAATTAACCTGTTTCATCTACCTTTTGTCTCAGGGATTTTTATCTTTTATTTTCTTCTGTATAACTTACTTTCACTAGTTCTGTGTGAGACTGGCTGGAGACTACCTGGCTTCTCTCCCAGCATGTCCCTCATTCTCCCCTCCTTCTTTTCTCTCATTCTTCCCTCTCTTCTTTTTGAGCCTATTTATTTCTCTCTGTCTGCCAACCCCACCTATCTTTTCTCTGCCTACCTACTGGCCAATCAGCTTTCCATTAAACCAATCAGGTGCCCTAGGCATGCAAGGTGAAACAGATGTAACATTAACATATCTTTACGTAATTAAACAGATATCTTTACATTGTTAAACAAATGCAACATGAACAAAAGTAACAACACACATTTACACAGTTAAAGCAATATTCTGCAGCATTAACATATGTAACACACCTCTGCCTAGTTAAAATAATATTCTACAATACTGACTGTCCTGGAACTCACTCTGTAGACCAGGCTGGGCTCGAACTCACAGAGATCCATCTGCCTGTCTTCCAAGTGCTGGAATTAAAGGCCTGTGCCACCATGCCCAGGTATATTATTTTTAACATACTATATTTATATAAAATTAAATTACTAAATGCAGTATGTACTATCATGATAGGAGTTGCCACTGGTATTCATTGTTCATATCTCAACAAATATACACTTGAAGAATTGTATGTTCCCTTGTATGTAAATTTGGTAAATAAAAATTAGCCAGTAAGTAAAAAAAAAAAGGCTAGTTAATGAAATACATGCTGATCTCTGTAATTTACTGTGAAATGTCAAAGTGGACAGGGGAAAGTCCATAAGACCTCAATCCTACACAAAGAACTACAGGCAACTAAGGAATGCTGAGAATTGCAAAAGTAGTCTTCCCCAGGGAAGAGCCCAGCAACTGGTTATCCAATACCAAATGGTCAATCCTGAAAACATATATACAAGTAACACTATACAGATTGAGCAGGTTATAGTTATGAATATGTTTGTATATACATATATATGCAGATAGTAGTAATTAATTTTAAGTAGGATATTAACTTGAAAGAGAGCAAGGATGGGTATATGGGAGATTTTAGAATGAGGAAAGGAAGGGAGAAATAAAAATTATATTATAGTCACAAAAAATATACATGAAAAAGATGGATTAATGAATTAACCTAAAGACAGATAAATATGTAATCAAATAAGTACAGGAAAATATTACTGGTGGCATCTAGAAGGTGGGTATCTGAGTATTCATTGTAAAATTCTGCCATTTTTATGGTTCTTGAAAAATTTTATAATAAAGAGTTGGCACAAATAAAAATGAATACAACACCAAAAATATGTTCAAGAGAGAATTTCTGTTTGGCATAGCCAGCTAACCTTCCTTTCATCTTGAAATGCTTTTGCTTTCCAGAAACATCCTGTAGCCATTTGACCCATAGACGACTGATCAAATCAAAGAAGCCAGTGATTCATGAAGAGTGGGCTCTGGCTGCTATTTCTTGTTGGCATTTTACCAGGTGTGTTCAATGCTGAATGCTGAATATTTTCTCTCGGCCAACAAGATTTATCTTCTGGTTATGAATATGTTCATTGGCACAGCTCATCAGTCTTAGCATCATTCAATGGTAATCTATAGTTTATAATCCCCAGGGCCACACCCTCAGTGGCTGTACTCTAATAAACCATTAAGGGAAAGTAGCTCTTTGGAATAATAGACTTCTATCAATCAGGGAAATTGAATCATACAATTTTCATTTCGATAGTTCTTAGGGCCTGGATCCAATCTGGCTATGCTGTAGATGGAGAAACAGAGAGATTAAGTGCTTCATCCAGTGTGATGTAGCTATTTGCTATGGTTGTTTTCCACTTTGTATGATAGTTTTTTCATGCTCATTTTAAACTATCAAATAAGCTCATGGTATGTGAACAACAGGCACTTGAATAAATATCCAGTCTTTTCCCCCAAGAGGTTTTGGATTTAAAAGAAATACTGAATTTAATAGATTAACAAGATTTTCCTCCCAGACTGTTTTGAGAGTTAAGTGGGAGCAGAGCAAAGTAAGTGTTGAAATGCTCCCCATGGCCAGTCCATAACTGCAATTAAAAGTACATAGTGTCTAATTAACAGTGAGGATACATGTTTGTAATACTAGTACTGTGAAGGCTGAAGCAGGGGATCACAAGTTTAAAGCTAGTCTGGCCTACACAGTTAGACCCTGTCAGAAAGAAACAGGGGAGGAAGAAGGGAGGGAAGGGGGAGGGAAAAGGGGAGAAAGGAGAGGGGAGAGGAGGAGAGGAGATCAGTGAAAACACAGTCATATTATATTGTGGATGAGCCTTGCTTGAGAAAGCAATGTTAAGAAGTCAAACCCCCAAAGTCATATTGTGCATATTTCAATTTCTATGAAATACCCAGTGTAGGTAAATTATGGATACAAAAAGCAAATTGGTGGTTGCTAGGGGGCTAGAAGGCAAGAAGAGAGTGATTGCTTAATTGATAAAGGGTTTTATCATTGGGGTAATAAAATATTTTGGAAATAGTGTTAACACTTGGGTATGTGGAGGAACAGGCTATTCAGGAGTTCATTGTACCATCCAAATAATTTCTCTTTTAAGTTTAGAATTTTTTCCAGACAAAAAGTTGATTAAGATGCAAAAGATGTAGTTCATTTGGTAGAGGCATGCATGAAGTGGGTTCCATTCAGTGACTGGGAAGTAGAGGCAGGAGGATCAAGAGTTTGAGATCATCTTTGAGCTATAGAGAGAGTTCAAGGCCAGCTTGAGATATATGAGACTCTGTACCCCACCCCCAAACCCAAAATAACTAAAACCCACAATGAGAAGTTTATTTCCTTTTAAAAGTATCTCTGGACATAAATAATTTTCTCAGATTGCTAGATTGTGGTTAACAGTTGTAGCCTAAAACTAATCCAGTTTGAGTAAACAGTGTTTAGAGCAACTTGAATTTCTGGCCAGAGTAGTTTCTAGCAGTAGAAATTTATGTTTTTAGGAGAGTCACAATCTAACATAGATGCCTACTAAGTTGTGAACTTCTGTACTATAGCTAAGAAATATTACTGGATCCCTCTGAACATGTGGTACTAACATTTGATTCTGCTTAATGGTCTGAGTTATTGAAACTAGGTGAGCATATTTGGGCATTGTTACCATCAAATGTGTCTTACAGATGACTAAAAGCAAGAAGGTACAAGCTGCCAGTGTCACATGTGAGACATCAGGGACTGTGGTGACCATACTGCCCCTTGTACAGAGTGTTCTGACATCCAGGCAGTAATGTAGAAAACATAGCACGGCTTCCTGTAACCTCAGGATGATAAAATGATGGTGTATATGCTCCATTACACCAGACAGGGTTCCTAGTACCTGTTCTTTATGTGCCCAATAGTTCTTAATCTGGATCCCATGGTTTCTGAGGCTTGACCATATATGGGCGTGGCTTCCTTGTGGTGTACTTCAGGACACCAAGAAGGTTGCACAATGATAATAATGTAACTGAATTACATACTTGAAATGTTTAAGATGACAAATTTGCTGTTTTGTTTTGTTGTTTTTTAAAACCACAATAAAAAGGCATATAGGTCAAGTTTTTTTGTTTGCTTTGTTTTGTTATTTTGCTATTGATATTTAAAATTTTATTTGGATAGCTTTGAACTGATCTTACTTTCCCTTTCCAAAATGTTTGAATTACAGGTGTGCACCACCACACCCTACCTTACTTACTATTCAGGTTTTATTTTCCCTGCAATGGATCAGAGAATTAATCTCCCCCTTTATCTAAAAATATTACACACTGCCAACCTTTAAATCCTGACATGGCTTACCCACCAAATGAAATACAATATGCTTCTACAGAGGGCAAAAAGCCCTAGGAAAAAAACACTCAGATCCCTCCACATTTTTTGGTTGAGCAAAAAAAAAATTGGAGATGTAAAGAGATTAATGGCAGAAAGACATTAAAAATAGAAGAGAACTATTGATTTGAGAGATAAGTACCAATAAATACTGGAGAGCCCTGGTCCCCAAACCTTCAATGCTGATGTGAACTAATCTATTCTCCACTGGGGTTTACTCACATTTCTGAGAAGCAGTTTATTGCTTACCTAGATTCTGCTTTGGGACTTAACAAATCGTTAAAATGGAACAGGAGGTTCTGCTCATAAATATAACATTTATAGGGCAACAAATTCAAGAATGCTCTGTTGAATAGCTGACCTCTCTGTCTTTTTTATACAAAGTTTTGAATTTTCTAAAAATTGATCAAGCATGTCAGAATAAACTCATGTATTTCAAGGATTCCTTATACAAAATAGGAGTTCTTCCACAAACAATTTTATATTAGCCAGGAATGGTGGCACTCATTTGTAATCCTAGCACTTTGGGAGTGAGACAGCAGGATCAAAGCCAGCCTGGGTTACACAAAACCCTTTCTTTAAAAATCATGTTGCATTGGTTGCATGTTAAAAATATTTTGGATATATTGGGTTAAATATATTATCAAAGATACCTGGTTTTCATAATTTTAAATGTGACAACCAGAAAACCTAGTATATTTTACCTATTAACTAGCAATGTAAAGACCATTTGAATCTTATGTCTAACATCTTACTCCTTAAATATATGAATGTTGTAAGACAGAAGTGTAGGTAACATATTCCAATGATTGGAACAATATGTGTTCTCTTTTTAAGGGTGGAAAATGGAAAGCCAAGAAAGAAGCACCTTGACAATGAAAATATCCTTTTAATGACAACTTTTATCAATTAGGTGTGGCGGCTCATATTTATTATCCCAGCATTTGGTAGGCTGAGGGAAGAGTAGGCTGGCCTCAGACTTAAACTCCTACTCTACATAGAAAGACCTCATCTCATGAAAACAAATGAAACAACAAAAAGAATGACTTTTGTGAGCACACTCCCATTTATATTAAACGCCCCACTAGTAATTGAGTCTACACAACTATTTTTGGTACTGGAGGTGGTTCAGGCAGTCCTCATAAAATTGGCTTTGCTCTTCACAACTTGCTTTCCAATGGCTTTCTCTTCCATGTGGATTACTTTTCCTGAAGTAAGAAGTGCAAAAGATATAAGCCATTGTACTTAGCTTAGCAAATCTCAGGGCTATCTTGAAAATGACCATCAGTTACATGATGAAAAGCGATGTGTCTAAAAAGAATTGCCAAGATCAAAGGAAAATGATACATGCAGTCAGCATGTTCATGAGACTGATCTGTTGAAATGGGCATTGTAAGTAACATTGAACCTTAGTAAAATAGTAGCTATGATTGCTTTTTGAATGCAGAAAATATGATTTTTAAAAAATTATTTTTGTCTAGTTTTTATACAACAGTGTTGTCATCTATATAATTGTTGAATAAAATGAAGTTTTTGCTATCTGAGTTTCAGCTGAGGTATGAATACAGCCAGACATCTTGTGAGTAGGAGATGAAGAGCCACAGGCAGAAGCTATAGAACAGGGTTCAAATTCTGTTTTTATGACTCTGGGGCCCTCAACTGGAGCAAGAGCATCAGAAGAGACCAATGCAGGGAGAAAGAAGGACACTAGTGAATATGCTTCTCTAGAGAAATCTCTTAGTATATTTCAAGGATGGAAGGGTACCAACCGTCTTCACTTTCTTCTGGAGGGCTTCGTAGGAGACGTGCAATGTGTTTCTGCAGAGATGCTGAGAATGAGACTGTGGTGGTTTGAATGTAATTGCCCCTATAGGCTCATAGGGAGTGGCATTATCAGGAGGTGTGGCCTTGTTAGAGTAGGTGTGGCCTAGCTGGTGGAAGTATGTCTCTGGGGGTTAGCTTCAAGGTCTCAGATGCTCAAGCCAGGCCAGTGCCTCATTTTTAATTCCTGCTGCCTGCCAATCCAGATGTAGAATATTCAGTTCCTCTCCAGCATCATGTCTGCCTGTGTGCCACACTGTTCCCTGCCATGATGATGATGTAGCCAGCCCCAGTTAAAACGTTTCCTTTTTAAGAGTTGCCAAGGTCCTGGTGTCTCTTCACAGCAATAGAAACCATAATTAAGGCAGGATGATGGTGGTAGGTGCCTTTAATCTCATCACTTGGGAGGCAGAAGCAGGCAGATTTCTGTGAGTTCAAGGCCAGTCTGTTGTTCAGAGCAAGTTCCAGAACAGCCAGGGCTACACAGAGAAACCCTGTCTTGAAAAAAATAAAAAACCAACCAACCAAACAAACAAACAAAAACAACCCTAACTAAGACAGATACCTAACTTGTGGTTAAGGAAGATGAAGTGGAAAGCTGGGCCTTGAATATTTAGAAAAGCAGACAAGGACTGGCTAATTGCTCTGGGAACTGAGTATGGAAGGTGCTCCTCTGTTGGATGGGCTTAAATTCCAGACTTAGTCAAGTCCAGAGATATGGGAGTGCTGCTTGGGGATCAAATGGAAATCTTGTGGCTTATCTTGACACTCCTACCAGTGATATCACACTCCCCAGTAGGGCAGAGAGAAGCTTTTTCAGCTTTTTAATGGAGAAAATTCATTTCCTCCACCTGCTGTAGACTGTTGTCTTCTCTTTAATCCAATCCTTTGTAAAAAACAAAACAACAACAACAACAAAACAACCTGTCTCCCTAATCATCTATGTATGACACAATCAATGTAATGAGTCAACACCTCGTCTGTTCCTTCTTACACTACCCTTTCCCCATTCCTGAAGTTCAAAGGTCCTTCTCCCCAGATGTCCGGTTATCAGTCCACAGGCATACTCCAGTATGAGCTGGCTGCCACCAGATGCCCTTGTTATCAGACCACAGGCATACTCCAGTATGTGCTGCTACCTGCATGGTCCTTATACATTTGCCCACCCTCCACCCAGATCCTGGCTCTCCAGACTTTCTGAAATCCTTTCCTCCTTTCATTTGTGTCCAGTGTCCACTCCACCACCTCACTCTTGAGCCACCAATATCTATGCCCTAAATAAAATGGCCTGTGACCCTGGGGTGGGGTAGGCTGTTATCTGGGATGAGGGCAGAGGTTGAGAAGGTGCTTCTAAACCATAGGAGACTACACCACACATGTCCCTTTCCTAAGACATTTGGTGTTTCTCATCTTCTTTCTTGTTCTCTTCATACATGGAGAATAGCTGCATGTAATGTGGTCATTACCCATAGGGAAATGTTGTACCTGTGGCTGGTGAAGAAGCAGACTTCAGCAAGTCTATATTAGTTAGTAATAGCATTGATTTCCTAAGAAATAAGCCTGAAGTCCTCAGCATATTGGTTTCCCAGTCACATCATAGTGTAATGTTGGTATTCCTGCTTGAACAGCTTCCTATGTGACTATTCAGAGACCCAAGGTCTGGTACAGTAATTGTATTTTGATGAAGGGCCGCCATATATGAGAATGTGTGTGTGTGCATGTGCACCAATGCAGTTCAAGGAATCAACACATTCCCTGATACATACAAATTGAGTGGTCTGTATTTCTTTTCCCCTTCTTTTTGTTAGAAATTTTGCTAGTAGGTCAGGATAAACTTGATAGCCTGTGTTGTAATTAGTCTGCCAATGCATTTTGAAACATTAAATTCACTTTTAACATCATTTTTAACATCTTTTAAAATGTGTGTGTGTGCATATATGCTACATGTGTGATGTTTTCCTTGGGGCTTGAAGAGAGTGTTAGGTGCCCTGGAACTGGAGGCATGGGCCACTGTGAACCCACTCAATGTAACTTTCCGGAACCTTTAACTACCCAATTAAAATTTGCCCTTCCACTCCTAGCTTGCTTTATGTCAGACTCTTGGGGGCAAGGAGGCCCTTGTTTTCAGTCATGGAAATTGGAAAGTTTCTGGTACCTTCTCTCTTCCCCACCACCTAAAATTATCAATTTCTCTTCACTTTGACTTTCTTTTTTTCATCATATAAAAAGAATAAGATATTCTTCAAAAACAATGCCTCCTATATCAAATCCCATAAGGCCCAATACAAGAAAACCCTTTTTGGGGGAGCAAGTTTGAGCATGGAAATAGGTAACATGACTGCAATTTGGAAAGGGGGATCCCAGCCAGGTGGGCACATGCCAACTCTAGCTCCAATTATATTCTTTCTTTCTTTTACCTTATGCCAAGAAACTGGTATAAAGTCTCCTGATAAAATCAGGTTAATTTTTGAGACAGGATCATGTATTCCAAACTGATGTTGAATTTGCTATGCAGCCAAGGCTGGCCTTTCACTTCCTTCTAACCCTACTGCTGCCTCTACCTTGAGAGTGCTGGGATTACAGGCATATTCTGCCCATGATCAGTTTCTACAGGGCTTGGATCATACCCTTGGCAAACACTCTACCAACTGAGCTACATCCCCAACCTTTAATTTTGGATTCAAGAATACTTTAGAAGCAATATCTTTTTTTTTTTTTAGGAAACAGGTTTTTCACTTCATTTGAAAAGTTTATTGATACAATTTACCAATACACAATCTCTTTCAGAAGCCAGAAGAGGGAGAATCCATTTTTAATTTGTTTTATATTGTCATTATTAGTGCAATCAGACCAGAACATCTAAACAAAGAAAACTATAGGCTATTATCTTTCTGAACATATATTCATAATTATTTTGGAGATTATGATATATTTACATTTCTCCATTCCCTTTCCTCCCTCTAAACCTTCCTTGTACCCCTTCTTGATCTCTTTCAAGTTCACAGTCTCTTTTTCCATTGTTATTGTATGAATATATGTATATACCTATATATTCCTAACTATAACTTGCTCCACCATATAATGTTACTTGTATATGTGTTCAAGGCTGACCACTTAGTATCACATAAACAGTTGGTGTGCTTTTCCCTGGGGAAGGCAAGTTCTCCTGCTCTCAGCCTTTCTTAGTAAAAAAACATGAATTTTCGGGGACATATTTTTTAGGTATGCTTAGTTACATATCATTCATTCATTCATTCATTCATTCATTCATTCATTCATGTGTTGATTGTTAACCTCGTTACTCTAGTGGTTTGTTTGCTTACTTGGTTTTGGTTTTTCAAGATAGTGTTTCTCTGAGTAGCCCTCCCCATCCTGGAACTTGAATCTACATCCGAGGCTGGCCTTGAACTCAGAGATCCACCTGCCTCTGCCTCTTGAGTGCTGGGATTAAAGATGTGCACCACCAGTGCCCTGTGCTGGTGTGGTTTTAAAAGGTTCCACAATTTCTTTGGTGTTCTTCTTATCAGTTGGTAATTATTCACTTCTACCTCCTTGAATGTGGTCTGGCCATACTTGGAAGTAAGTGTGAGGTGGAAATGATGCTCTAGGACTTTTATGAACTATATCAGAAGAAGCTTTACAGCTTTGGCCTGGGTCTGTTTGAATATTTGTTCTCTGAGTACCTCCCTCATGGGGCCAAGTCAATTGGCTGTGAGAAGTCTAGGTCATATGGAAAAACCTAGTGATGGTGCCCCTGTGGATAGCCCCAACTGAACTCCTGGATGATGACCAAGATTGACTACTAAACCTGTGAGCAAGTCATCATGGATGTCAAACCCAGTTAAGATTCTGATAGCCGAAGCAGCCACAGAAGATGTCTGGGCGTTGTCACCACAGGCATGATTATTTAACTGGGCCTTCCTTGCATTTCCAACCAACTCAACAGTAAGCAAAACAAAATGATGGTGTTAAGAAGTCCCTGTGTTTAGGGATAATTTGTTAATGTAGCAATGTGTATCTAGAATGGCATTGTGGGTGGGGAGAGAGAGAGAGAGAGAGAGAGAGAGAGAGAGAGAGAGAGGAGAGAGAGAGAGAGAGAGAGAAGAAAGTTAAATAATGTGGAATTTTAAAGATGCTCAGAAGGTTTTTTATTTTTGTTCTTTTTTTTTAGCAAAACTATATATATATTTCTGATCTAATACATTAACACCTTTTCAAAAACTTCTTCCTCAAGAAAAAGAAAATTTAGGTTCCCATGACTCTTTCAAAAACATAGCCCTTGATTTTTCAGGTCTTAACCTATAAATGTCTCCAAATACTGCCTAGAAAATACTACTACCATATTCTCTCAGAAATAATTCTTTGGGAACAAGAAGGGAATGCCTGACTTCAACAGAATAAAATAGCATTTGAATTTTCTATGAAAACATGTTACAAGAAAGAGAGCAAACTGGTGTTTAATTGAGCAACCCACATTTTGACACATTTTGAATACATCTGACCCATGATGAGGCACAGTGTTTTGTCAGTAAAGAAATCACTCTAGTAACAAATTTCCATGGCAATGGGGACTAGAAATTGTATATAATAGTTTTGAAAATAAAATAGGGGGCAGCCTGGCATCTTTTGAAGTCCCATGCTCCACATCTGTGGAGCTGGCTGCGGCAAATGCTCATTTTACAGTTTTCAAAGTCAGTGGGACCCAAAGCAAAGGCTATTGTAAAAATACCCCAACAAAAGGAAGAAAGCAAATGAAACTTAGCAATAGTAGAATTTTAACAAAAGGAAAGCAATTCAATAACTTGATCCTAATGCAGCTCACTTAAATGTGAGAATTTCCAAATATGGGACCCTATATCCTTCCCTACTTAAGAAACATGAATCTTCATGCTAACGTGTAGATTCAGAAATATGACTTCAACAATTAAAACTGTAGTCCTGGATCACATCCAAAATGGCAACCAGCAGAATAATGAAAAGGCATGAAGAGATCTGCAAACGCAGAATGCATGACTGCCGTAACATCTAAGTGGATGAAACTAACATACTGATTTGGCAAGGGCTTATTATTTCCTAACAATAAGGGAGCCTTCACAATAGAAATAAGCTTTCAAGCAAGGTATCCATTCAAACCACCTAAGATGACATTTATAATAAATATTTATCTTCTAAATATTGATGAAAAGGGACAGATCTGTCTTCCACCAATTAGTGCTGAGAACTGAAAGCCATCTCTCAGCGTTGGTGAACTCTACACCCAGCCTGAGCATCTGTTCCAGGCTGACCTGGCTGCACTAAGTGCTATAAAAACTTCAGACGATTAAGGAATGTAGATTCACAAGGAGCTTATATAACAAGAAGAGAGATACTGAACAAGCAACAGGCAGGGAAGGAAGAGAAGAGAAGGCTGCTGGCCCTGTGTGAGCAAAGGCTAGGTCCAACCCAGAGAGACTCATTGACACACCTGCTGGCCACGTAATAAGAAATGTTACCCAATCCAAAACTCAAAATTTGGTGTAGAAATTGAACTTTAGACGTGATTCCAGGTCTACAGGACAATCAAAATCTGCTCTCTACATTCCGCAGTAGATCAGAAAGTGAATCCAACTGCAGAGACAAGTCCACACATTGAACTCCACGTGGGAGAGAAAATTGACATGTAATTGAACAGGGAAGTTAGGCATAGTGTTTTTCACTCTAGTGCTCTGATACCTGAAGTGGAGTCTACCACCCAGGCAGGAGCCCATAGCCCAAGCAGATCTGGACATATAAGAGCTCAAGACAGACTAACGATTAGGGTGCTTCTGAAGATAGCCTTTCAACATGAACACAGCAGCCATTTAGTGAGGGAGAAGAATCGGCACCAAGACAAGATTTTTAGAAATCTGCTATAGACTTTGCAGAGTTTAGACATTCATAGTTGTATAGTCACAAGCAGAACTCGGAATTAAATGGTTCCATACATTTGATTTCCCCTGGAGATTTTATTGCCTTTGTAAACTAGTCGCATGGAGCATGTTTCCAGTTGCTACCTACCCTAGCCTACTTTTTAAACCTGGATCTAAACATGAAGGGTTCTGGTCTGCTGACTGCCTTGTTATGAATGAGCAAAGGTTGTTGTGTCTTACGTATGAAAGTATGTATCTCACTGCCCATCCCTCATGTGTGTATGTGTGTCTCCTGAACAAGTGTGGTCTGCAGGGTTTGGAGATTGTCCATACTTTCCTATTTGAGAGTGAGTTTATAACTTAATTTTTATCTGGCCTTTCCCTTTTATCTTTCAAGCCCTAGAGCCTGGATGTAGGAGTCTGTAGATGTTGTAAAGCTAAATCTGTGGCTTTTTTGTTTGTTTGTTTGTTTTCAAGACAGGGTTTCTCTGTAGCTTTGGAGCCTGTCCTGGAACTCACTTTGTAGACCAAGGTGGCCTCAAACTCAAGAGATCTGACTGTCTGCCTCCTGAATGCTGGGATTAAAGGTGAGTGTCACTACCACCTGGCTTTTTTTAAAGGCTATTAATTGGTTTGTTGTGGAAATTATTTAACTTTGTTAAAATATTGTATAGCTTAAATATACACAATAAAATAGCCTAAATAAACATAGTTGGACTTCTTAAGTTGAAAACAAATACCTGTTGAGCTGACAAGTTTTTTTCTTAACTTGACAGATTCTTAGAGCCATATGAAAAGAGAGAGCCTCAATTGAGAAAATACTCCCCGTATTGGCCTGTAGGCGAGACTGTGGAGCATTTTTTAATTTTAATTGAAAATATTTTTCATACAATATATTCTTATATAGTTTCCCCTCTCCCATCTCCTTCCAGATCCTCCCCCACCTCCCCATCTACCTAACTCGTTCTCTCTTTAAAAAACAAAAGGCAAATAAACTAGAATTTTAAAAAATCAAAAAGCACAAGAGAAACAAGCATACAATCTATAAAAACACAAACTTGATAACAATATATAAGAAAAATACCAGTAAGATTAATACAACCTCTTTATCCTTAAATGACTCTGAGACTTGAGGGAGTTAATTAACCCCTGAAAATCTAGATGGTAGTTTCTTGATCTGTGAAATGGGGATAATGATATTTAGCTCATGTGATGTTTATGAAGATAAAAAAACACGTATTGTTTTATGTGATTCATTGCTTGTAGCAAGTACAGGGGGAATGGAAGCTATTACTGTTAGAGTTAAAGGTAACAAGGTATGACACCCAGCAATAAGACTTAAGATTTTTTTACACTAAGCACAGAACTGTAGACATAACTAAACCAACCTCACTTAAGATGCAGTTTATTTGCTACTTTACAAGGTACTTAAGAGCTGGTTAATTCTCTTCCAGATAGAGCCTTTCCTCACCTTACAACAGGCAGAATGATTTTTGCAGACCAATGATTATCTGGTTTCAAACCCAAGCACTTCTCATTTCTACATCAATTAATAATTCAAAGCAATTTCTAAATAACAAACTTCCATTTCACTAAAGGCAAGAATCCACTAATGGATGCCTCTAAACTTAGCAAGCACTCCAATGCATAATTGGTGGGTTTTTGTTGTCTCCCTGTTAATGCACACTGATGGGCCAGCACTGGGGACATTGGAGGGTGTTGGATACAACCAGGCAACTGTCCAGAGTCAACTTCTTCTTGGGCTGTAGATCTCAATGCTGTTACAGTGAACTTCCAAACCATTAGTTCTCTGTGAAAAAGTAAGAGTGATGCGTTCTGACATCAACAGTTTCAAACAGCCTAATGAGATATACTAGGGCTGCCTTCCAGGATTGATGAGCTCAGCTGCTGATGGGAGTAGCCGAAGAAAATGTTCAGCACAGCTGAGATAACCCAACAGTTCTTTCCTGAGCTCCTCACAAACCCTGCGGCTGGAGTTCATTTGGAGTTTATTTTACTCTTGAAAATTTGGACTGAGAAATGCTTCTGACCCTCTCAAAGCACAAGACTCCCTCCCCCCTCCCACTGCCTGACCTCATCAGCTTTTGTTTCAACTTGTCTATGGAAGTGTGTGTTTTCATTCACTATTAGATGGATAGTTAGCCTGAATGCTAGCTAATGTGTTTTCTGCTGCTTAGAAGAAGCAGACAAGCAAAGCACAATACATACTCAAGATAGGCACGCTGTTGAGAGCTGAGAGAAGCCCAAGTGAGTTATATGCCAAACCATGAGATTTTGAGATTTAGATTTTAAATTTTAAGATCAGGAACAGGAGAAAGCAGAACTCCAAATCCTTCCTCCCAGATCTCACAGGGGCCTGCAGAACATAAGAGCAAAATATGTAGAGAGGAGGTGGCTTGAAATTTTGCTGGGTATGTATGCAGACAAGAGGAAGCTGCCTCACTCTCTGGGACAGCCATTGGCAAGATGGTGAATATTTACCTTATTTCTAACTGTTGTAGATGTTTTCTACAGCTGGGGCTGGTTACATAATTGCCAGGACTAAATGTTTAAAAATCCCATGTTCAAAACTCAGGAAAGGGAGTGGGGAGATGGATCTGTGGGGAAAGTGCTTGCTGTATAAGCATGACGACCTAAGTGCAGATCTCCAGCAACCATGGAAAAAGCCAGGCATGGAGGCTCCTCCTATAATCTGAGTGCCAATGAGGGAGAGAAAGAACAATCCCCAGAGTTCACTGGTTGCCCAGTCTAGTCAAGTGATGAGCTCCAGGTTCAGTGAGAGGTCTTATCAAAATACATAAGGAGGAGAATAACTAAGAAAGATATGAGACTTTGACCCCCAGCTTCCACATGGAGACATACATGTGTGCACACAGACATGAATATGCATACACACAAACAAAAAAAATAAATAAGGAAAATATGAAATGTTCCATTTTATGCCATCTATCTTCTCTTCCTAGCAGTATTCTTAGATCTTAGTTCTTATTTAATGTCACACTAACCCTCTATACGCACTGTGAATCCACCCTGGGATGTAACATACATGGTTCTTCACTTTCTAGGTTGCTCTCACCAACATTCAGGATCCTAACCACGGTGAGGAAGTCATTCACCTTCCCATAACCCACTGCTACAACTCCAGTGTAGATGATCAGCCCTCATGGAACTGAAATTTCTGTACTTAGCATAGGGCAGGCTAGAGGGCCATGCCTGCTAAGTTGCCTGCAGAAACCACCATTGTGTTGCCAGCCTAAAATGGGAACACTAGTGGCTATGTCCAATAAAATACTCTGGGAGGAACAGGCCCTGCCTTGACCGCCCCCACCCTGCCACACACACCCTGATTGAGAACCACTGAGGGATGTTTGGGTTTTGATTGCACTGGTTATAGAAAGCTCTGATAGGACAAAGTCCCCAGCGCAGCCATTGATTTCCAGTACTCAGAGACAGGGATAATGCTAGGAACCTGATAATACTGCCTTTTCTTCTGTCTCTCCATCTAAGTATATCCAGAAAATTCTGCAACCAACTCAGTCTCAGTGGGTAGGACCTGTTGTTCCTGACTCCCCTGGGAGGGGTCACCTAAGACCATCAGAAATCAGATATGTGCATTACAATTAATATTAGTAGCAAGATTAAAGTTATGAATAGCAACAAAAGTAATTTTATGGTTGGGGATCACGACAACATGAGGAACTGTATTAAAGGGTCACAGCATTAGGAAAGTTGAGAACCACTGCTATAGGGCATTTTCTTAATTAGTGGCCAATGTGGGAGAGTCCATCCTATTATAGAAGGGGTCATCCTGGGATATTAGTCCTGGGTGCACTGAGAAATCAGACTAGGTAAGCCAGGGGAAGCAAGCCAGTAAGCAGCACCCCTCCAAGGTCTCTGCATCAGCTCCTGCCTCCAGAATCCTGCCTTGTTTAATTTCCTGTCCAGACTTCTACAGTGATGAAAGTATAGTGTAAGCCAAATTTATTCTTTCCTCCCCAACTTGCTTTTGATCATGGTGTTTCATCACAGCAATAGAAACCCTAACGAGAACAGTGATCCCATCCAATGTACAGCTTTAGCTCTCATTGTGTACTATTCATCTCCTTATCCCCTTCAGAAAAGCATGTCCATCTACCTACAGACATCGCTGTGGATTTCTAAGAGGCACCTCACATTTTATATTTGCTCTTTGTCCTACTTCTACTTTTCACAAGATCGTCCTTGATTCAATAACTAGAAGCTCAATTCTTCTCCTTTTCCAGCCCTGAATCTTGGTGTCCTGGTTAAATAAATTAGTAATGATGAGCAGAGCAACCACAAGCAACTTGGGGAGGAGAGGGCTTATTTCAGCTTGCAGTTATAAACGGTCATGAGAGGAAGTTGGGGTAGGAACTCAAAGCAGGAACAGGAGCAGAGACCATGGAGGAGTGATGTTTCCTGACTTGCTCCTCCTGGCTTGCTCATTGTGCTTTCTTACTCACCCTAGAATCACCTGCTGGCAGATGACACTGCCCATGTGGACTCAGCCCTTCCACAGAAATCAAGGAAATGCCCCACAAGCTTGCCTATGGGCCAGTCTAAAGGAGACATGTTATCAGTTGAGTTTCCCTATGTTCAGATTACTCTAGCTTATGTCAAGTTGACAAAAACTAATCAATACACTTGAGTATCATCTGTGATTCTTCATTTCTCTTATATCTTACATCCATTGCCCCAGCAGCTTTCGTTGGCATTCCTTTCAAACTCTAACTGAAATCTCATCACTATTAACGGGCCATCATAGACTCAGCCCCCATCACTTCCCAAATAGTAGCTTCAGAAACAGGTCTCTCGAGTCTACTCTTGGTCACCTTAACACAGAAGCCAGAGGATCTTGCTTAAACAGAGGCCGATCACATCCCTTCCCTAGCTCACAGTCTTGCACTGATTGATTTTGCATTACTTTTTCTACAGAGTTGTGAACAAGAAACTTGTACTAAAGAAATCCTCAGGAATCCACAAGGATGACCCCTGCTAAGACTCTTGGAAATAGTGGAGAGGGTATCAGAAGGGGCCTTCTCCTTTAATCACATCAGTGACTACCCTAATTGTCATTATGGCACCTACATCCAATAACTAATGGAAGCAGATGCAGTGACCCACAGTCAAACACTGGGCTGAGCTCCTGGAATATGGCTGAAGAGAGGGAAGAGTGATCATATGAGCAAAGGGGGTCAGGACCATAAGGGGAAAACCACAGAGACAGCTGACCAGACATAGTGGGAGCACATGGACTATGGACTGACAGTTGGGGAACATGCATGGGACCAAACTAGACCCTCTGAATGTGGGTGACAGCTATGTGACATTATCTGTTGTGGGGGCTGGCAGTAGCACCAGGACCTATCCCAGGTGCATGAACTTCCTTTTTGTAGCCCACTTCCTACAGTGAGATACATTGCTCAGCCTTGATACAGGGAGGAGGGGATTGGACCTGCCTCAACTTGTCATGCTGGACTTTATTAACTCCCCAAGGAAGGTCTTGCCCCCTCTGAGGAGTAGATGACAGGCAGGAAGGGTGGGAGGTGGGGGCAAGAGAAGAATATGGAGGGGGTACTGGGGTTGGTATGTAAAATGAATAATAATTTTAAATAAAAAATAAGATACTTAAATTTAGCGATAAAGATAATAACCAAAACAAATAATATTTGGAGTTGAAAACAAAACCAACCTTTGCTCCATAGCTTCCAAGTTTTCTTCTGAAATAAAAGAGAAACTTAGGAAGTTCTATCCTTACTAGATAAAATGAGCATAGTTAGAAGACAGAGAATAGGGGTTTTTGTCCTTAAAGTGACCACAATCTTTCATTCTCAGAAATACATAAGTAGGGAGATTCTGAAACAACTGAACCAAATGGAAATTTTACATGCCATGAGAAGACAATACTCATTACCTTCAATGAAATGTCTAGGCTAATCCAAAGTATGGGGGGAACACAACATAAAGACTTCCTTCTGTGAAAAATAAATATTATGTATTGTTTGTGCAATAAATAAATATACTTGTTTGTTGGAGATTAAAAATGAAAAACCCAAGTATTTATTTATTCACCACAGATAGGGTACAAATGATATATCAGAGAAATTATCCCATTGAACTCCATTTTGGTGAACCAAGTTATTTATTTGGATTACTTACAGAAGCATGGGTGACTGAAAACAGATGAATTGTGGGAAAAATTTCATCCTAGCATAGGTGTCAACCTCTTGAAAGTTGACCATATGGAGTCCACACTTTAGTTAACTTTGTACCTCATAACAATAGTGTCCAACTTGTTGCCTGACTCCAAGATAGCTGTGAGTGAAATCCAAAACAAAATCAGAAACTAACCTAAAACATGCACTTTTTTTATAACTCAACTTTGAATTTCTGAAATGTGAACCTTATAGATAACCATGTCATTTTGGAGTGCCAAAAAGTTAGACATGCCTGTTAGCACCTCCTTTGTCTACACACAGATGGCCAGGATTATAAGTGACTGGGTATTGGGGGCACAAAAGTCCTTGCCCCCACAGATCACTAGGGAAATGGGGGATGTTAATCATGCAGGGCTGTCTGTTTCCTCAAAGAAGGAAATACCTGGTTTCTGCCATAAGGCTGGGAGTGGATGTTGCTAATGACCTGATGACCTTTGCCATCTGTAGAGACAGACTTCACCCAGATCACCAGAAGGTTTATTTCCAGACTCTCCTTCCCTAGACCTTTAGCTCCCAGTCAACAATAGATCCCATCGTTGCGGGAGATGTCACATATACTTTATAACCTGCTGACCTCTATGCTATCTCAGTCAGAGACCACACCAGATCCTAGGCCCTAAGCTATAAACCCATCTTCATGGTCATATGTGCTTTGCACAGGAGTTTCTATGTAGTCATGCCTTAAGCTTTGTTTTGCACCTGGAATTGGAATGATTGTTGCCTTGAAACCTTTCCCCCAGTTCTACTGTGTTTAAAATGCTGACAATAAACCACCTGACATCAGATTCTTTAGGAGCTTGATCCAGATGTACGAAGTCAGGCTGAACGGAGTTTTCATTCTCACCTCTTTGTGGTCCATTTCCCCATCTGCCATGATGCCAAGGACCCCTGTAACTGGAGTGGGATAAAGGCTTCAGTGGCTATAATATTAGTTGAAAGTGTCATTATCTTGCCCACCTTCTCCAAGGAAATGATAGTAAGGTCAACTTTATGACAGTCTCTTACAGGTAATCTCAGCTGTTCTTCCAGGATGAATAGAGCCATGCCATGGCCAGAGGATGGAGTTCCATAATAGTCCCATTGTGGCTTGAATGTGAAATGTCTTCCCTGTGCTCCTGTGTTTGAATACTTGGCTTTGAGTTGCTGGTGCTTTGAGGGAAGGTTGTAGAACCTACAGGCCATGGAGCTTCACTGGAGGAAGTGCGTCACTGGGGGTGGGTCTCGAGGCTTTATAGTCTGGCCCCAGTTTCTGTTCACTCTCTGCTTCCTGAGTGTGGATATACTGTGACTATCCAGTCACCTACTCCTGCTACCATGCCTACCCTGCTTGCTGCCATGTTTTCCCCACTGTGATGGACTATGTCCCTCTGGTACTGTAAGCTAAAATAAACCCTTTTTCCCTTAAGTTGCCTCTGCCAGGGTATTTTATCATAACATCAGGGAAAGTAACTATTTCAGTCCCCTTCTCACTAAATGAAAAGCCAGTGTCCTCTTAGGAATCAACTCTATGGCTACATGCTTTCTAGGCCTTTCCAACTGCTTGGGTTCCATCCCTACCTCCACTCCTACTACAACAAAGAAGACAATATCCTCACAATGGCACATGAAAGGCTATTGCCATCTACTTCCTTGCCCTTGCCTTTTTGCCTTTAGAACTTCTCAGTCTTTGTCTCTCCCAAGTTTTCTCACTCTGTTCCAGCACAGCAACCTCTTCGCAGGTACTCAAGTATGTCAGGCATCTGCCTACTTCAGGGTCCCTGCAGTTGCCATTCCTTCAGCTGTGAATACTGTCCCCCAAGCTTCTGCTCTGAACTCCCATAGTTCCTTCACATCACCTCTCAAACATTATCTGAGAAGACTTTCTTAGTTTTGACTTGCACATGTACAACCTCTAATCTTGGTACTCTCTTACTTTTTGTGACTATAGAAATGTCAAAGTCTCCTATCAAAAATAGATTATAAATATTTATAGTATCATGATACTAGTATATGACCATTAAAAGCCTTAATAATTGTGGCTTGGAGAATAAGGATATTAGCAGTCAGGGCAGTGAGGTTTCCCTGCTTCATCATTCATAGGCCTGAGGTCCTCATATTGGATTCCTGTCTGTATGTTGATGTTGGGTCACCACCAGGTCTGGATTCCAGCTGGCAGCAGAGAAAGAGGACACAGGAAAAGCACAAGCAACATGAGGAAGCACAGACTAGGAGAAACACAATTCACTTACACTCACATTTCATTAATGAAGGCTTAGTCCTGTTAGCATACCTAATTGAGGTTAGGAAACAGGGCTTCTTATTTTATTTCTGTGTATAGGTATTTTCCTCTCTCTCTCTCTCTGTGTGTGTGTGTGTGTGTGTGTGTGTGTGTGTATGTGTGTGTGTATGTGTGTGTGTGTGTGTGTGTGTACATGTACCTTATGTATGCCTAGTGTCTGTAGAGGCCATAAGAAGGTATAAGACCCCTCCCTAACCTGGTGAAACACTTGGTTTATGAGCCACCATGTGGGTGCTGGGAGCCAAATTCAGGTCCTCCACTAAAGCATCTAGTGCTCTTAACCACTGAGACACCTTCCCAATTTAAGAAGCACAGTTCAGCTGGGCATCCATTCTTTTGGTAAAACAGATTTTCAGCAGACATCTGTCTGTGTCCCTGCTTACTATCCTAGTAGGACTGTCTCAGGGAACATGGCTTGAGAATACATGAGACCTCAAATTCCAACCCCACAGCCACATACTTCCTCCAACAACACCTACTCCAACAAGGCCATGCCACTTAATAGCTCCACTCTTTTTGTGGGGGCCATATTCTTTCAAACCACCACAACAGGTATATGTTATTGTGCCTGAATTTTTACATGAATAATAGGGACCCAATCTCAGGTCTTCATCCATGTGCAGAAAGCACTTTACCAACCAACATATCTCCTGTGCTGAATCTTTTAAAGAACAAGTCACATACATACATACATACATACATATCATAGGCATTTCTACCTATTGGAGCTATTCTCTTACATAACTACAGTCCAATTTCCAACTTGATTAAACCTTATATTGATACTTTCACTACGATTTGCAATCCAGTATTGTCAGTTGTCCTCAATAATACTTTTTATAAGAATATTTTTTCATCTAGGAGAGCATCCAGTCTTTAGTTCCTATGTTACTTTAGTTTTCATTAATCTAGACTGTTTCCACAGACCCCTTTTTGTATTCCATAACATTATTTTTGTTTGTTTGGTTGGTTGGTTTGGTTTTTCAAGACAGGGTTTCTCTGTGTAACAGTCTTAGCTGTTGTGAAACTCACTTTGTAAACCAGTCTGGCCTCAAACTCAGAGATCCATCTGCCTCTGGCCCTGGAGTGCTGGGATTAAAAGCACATGCCACCAATGCCCAGCAAGATTAATAATTTTTAAAAAAATACCCCCACATGCTTTGCTCATTGTTACAGAAATTCTTTCATTTGGAACTTATCTTGTATCTTCCTGATTAAATTCTGGTCATATATTCTTTGCCAGAAAACTATGCAGACAGTATTATGCTTTGCTTGAAGTATCACATTTAGGAGCTGGAGATGTGGCTTAGTTATTAAGAGCACTTGCTGCTCTCCTAGAGGACCAAAGTTTAGTTCCCAACACCCACATTATGTGGTTCATAACTTTCTGTAACTCTGGTTCCAGTGGATCTGACACTATTGTCTCTGATGGCACCTGCAACTCAAATGTGCATATCCACATTCAGATACACCCATGTACACAGAATTCAAAGTAAATCTTTACAGTATCACATCTGGAGGTCTGTGGTGTCGGTCTGTCCCTCAACAATGAGATTGTTTTATATTATCCAATTTCTGTCAGTATAATATCACTGGATTCACCCATTTGGCTTGTGTACAGTATTGATGGAGACACTTTCAGTTCATACAAATATCATGCTCTTCATCAAAATGCCATTGTGTATTTAGAATTCGTTGATCATTCTTGTTTGAGCCAATCTTCATCAAAAGGAGTAGAAGATGATGGTTTCTCCCCAATTCCAACACCAACTTTACACTGACCTCCTGAATCTCACTATTCCACAGTAAGTAGATGTTTTCTCCTCTTCTCTACTTATCGCTCTGTGCACCTGTCTTCTAAATACCTGTCTGCTGATGAGCATAGACCCATGAATTCCTATGTTTATCCAATCATTTGTTGTTGGAACATGATCCAAGAATGCAGCCATGTGAGAAGATTTCTGAGTGCTTGTGGTAGTTTGAATGTAATTGGCCTCTATAAGCTCATAGGGGTGGCACTATTAGGAGGTGAGGCCTTATTGTAGTAGGTGTGGCCTTGTTGGAAGAAGTGTGTCACATAATTGTACATATAAGAGTTACACATTTAGCCGGGTGGTGGTGGCGCACGCCTTTAATCCCAGCTCTCGGGACACAGACACAGGCAGATCTCTGTGAGTTCAAGACCAGCCTGGTCTACAAGAGCTAGTTCCAGGACAACCTCCAAAGCCACAGAGAAACCCTGTCTTGAAAAAACAAAAAACGAAAAACAGAAAACAGAAAAATTTCATAGTAAAAATGGCAATCTTGCCAAAAGCAATCTACAGATTCATTGCAATCCCCATCAAAATCCCAACACATTTCTTCACTGACCTTGAAAGAACAATTCTCAACTTTATATGGAGAAACAAAAGACCCAGGATAGCCAAAACACCCTGTACAATAGAGGAACTTCTGGAGGCATCACCATCCCAACTTCAAGCTCTATTACAGAGCTATAGTCCTGAAAACAGCTTGGTATTGGCACAAAAATAGACAGGTAGACCAATGGAATAGAGTTGAAAACCCTGAAATTAACCCACACACCTACAAACACCTGATTTTTGACAAACAATCCAAATATATACGCTGGAACAAAAAGAACATCTTCAACAAATGGTGCTGGCATAACTGTATGCAGACATGTAGAAGACTACAGATAGACCAAAGCCTTTCACCCTGCACAAAACTTAAGTCAAAATGGATCAAAGACGTCAACATAAACCCAGCCACACTGAGTCTGTTAGAAGATAAAGTGGGAAATGCCCTTGAATTAATTGTTACAGGAGATTGCTTCCTGAACATTACACCAGTAGCACAGACACCGAGATCAACAACTGATAAATGGGACCTCCTGAAACTGAGAAGCTTCTGTAAGGCAAAGGACACAGTCAGCAAGACAAAATGGCAGCCCACAGACTGGGAAAAGATATTCACCAACCCCACATCTGACAGAGGGCTGATCTCCAAAATACACAAAGAACTCAAGAAAGCTAGTTTCCAAAACACCAAACAATCCAATTAAAAAGTGGGGTACAGAACTAAATAGACAATTCTCAATAGAGGAATCTAAAATGGCTGAAAGACACATAAGAATGTGTTTAACATCCTTAGCTATCAGGGAAATGCAAATCAAAACAACTCTGAGATACCATCTTATCCTGTCAGAATGGCTAAAATCAAAAACACCAATGACAGTTTATGCTGGAGAGGATGTGGAGAAAGGGGAACACTTCTCCACTGCTGGTGGGAGTGCCAACTTGTACAGCCACTTTGGAAATCAGTATGGTGACTCCTCAAGAAAATGGGAATCAGTCTACCACAAGATCCAGCAATTCCACTCCTAGGCATATACCCAAAAGAAGCACATTAATACAACAAGGACATCTGTTCAACAATGTTCATAGCAACAATATTTGTAATAGCCAGAAACTGGAAGCAGCCTAGATGCCCCTCAACTGAAGAATGGATAGAGAAAATGTGGTACATTTACACAATGGAGTACTACTCAGCAGAAAAAAACAATGGAATCTTGAAATTTGCAGGAAAATGGATGGAACTGGAAGAAACCATTCTGAGTGAGGTAACCCAATCACAAAAAGACAAACATGATATGTACTCACTCATATGTGGATTTTAGACATAGAGTAAAGGATTACCAGCCTACAATCCACACTGCCAGAGAAACTAGTAAACAAGGAGGACCCTAAAGGAGACGAACATTGTCCCCTGGAGAATTGAGATCCCCTGAGCAAATTGAGAGCATGAGAAGAGGGGAGATGGAGCTATGAGAATGAGAAGGGAAGAGGAAGGATGCAGAGGTCATGAGGGAGCAGAAAGGTTGAGTCAAGTGTAGATTAGAAGAAAGGATATGTGATAGGTAGGGTTTTAATTGGGGGGTGGTAGGGGAGGAATGGAGGGAGAAGGGACCTGGGATTGTCATGTAATTCAATCTTATTTCTAATTCAAATAAAAATGATAAAAAAGAAATAAACAAAATTAATATGTAATCTCTCTATCAAAAAGTAATAAAAAAAGAGTTACACATTTTATTATAAGCAAAGACAAAAATCTACAGCTAAAACATTCCATTCCTCCATTCCCAAAGTATAGGTGATGTGCAGGAGAACAAGTGGTGGTTAAGCATTTGAGCATTTGTGGATAGAAGCTAGTGAGATTGTAGAGCAATTTGTTATTGCAGCACAGTCCAGATTCACTGCCCCATTGGACTCACTATCCCATTAGCACATCCAATGATTTGAGAAAATCCTAGGTAAAGAAACCTGCTTAATACTACTTAATCCAATGTTTCTCAGACTATTTGAGTATTGATTATGCTTCCTACAGAGCACATCAGAATAGTATGAAAGTATTTCCTCAAAATACAATCTTCATAATCTTTCACATCCTTTTCTCCCCCCTCTATCCGTCTCCCTATTGATGCTGGGGATTGACTCTAGGTCTTACTAGGCAAGTGTTGAAATACAAAGTTATATCTCCAATTGTCCTTTGTAGAATAATTTCCACATCTTGGCAGTTTAAGACACAGATGTCATCACACTAATAATTATAACTAAATTATGAGAACTATTAGCCCATTGCCAATGACTTAGTCCACTCCATCCTGTGCTTCGGGCTTCATACAAGTATCTTACAGATACTTAGAAAAATACTTGCTGTCCTTTTTGTCAACTTTCCTAGATTCCTGATGGTCTCCAGGTAGGTACCTTCTGTGATGTGCATGTGTTATGTCTACTGTATGCTCATGTGTTTGAACATTTGGCCTTCAACTGTTGGAGTTATTTTGAAAGGTTGTAGAACCTTTAAGACATGGAGCCTCATTGGAGGAAGTGAGTCACTAAGGATGGGCCTTGAGGCTTGATAATTTAGCCCCATTTATGTCCTTTGTCTACTTTCTGACTACTGAGACTATGTGACTATCCACTTCCTACTCCTGCTCTCTTCACCATGATGGACTGTATCCCTCAAACCGGGAGACCAAATAAATCCCCCCTCCTAAGTCGCTTTTTGTAAGGTATTTGACTATAGTAAGGGTAAAAGGAACCAGTCTGTTAGCTGTTCCTGCTATATGAACTATAACTGACCATTACTGGCCATTTAAGGACTCATGGGCCTTAATGCTATGTGATGGTCTGTGATAAGACTGGGTTAAGAATGCAGGACACTAGAGCCTTCATCCAGTAGCTGTTTGAAGTAGAAACAGGCACCCACAGCTAAGCAGTGAACCATACTCCTGGAATCCAATTGTGGAGAGGGAGGAGGGATGAGCAAAGGAGCCAAGACAGTGCTATAGAAACCTGCAGAAACTGTTGACCTGACCTAATGAGAGCATGGAGACCCTAATCATAAAGCTGGGGAAACAGCATTGGACCAAACCAAGCCCTCTGAATATGGGTTCCAGCTAGGAGACCAAGACAGTCTATGGGACCTGTAACAGTGGAGCCAGTCTTCAACCCTAGAGCACAAATGGACTTTGGGAGCCCATTCCCTATGGAGAGATACTATTGCAGCCCATATGCAGCAAGGAGGGTCTAGGCCCTCCCCCCAAACGATATGACAGACTCCTCCCTCCTCCCTGGTGGAGGGCCTCACTATCCCTGGGGAGGAGTTGGGGGATGGATTGGGGGGGTGGGGATCATGGGAGGATGGGAGGGCGAGGGAATGGGGGGGATGGATATGTAAATAGGAGTAGTAATTAAATAATTTAAATAAAAAAATAAAAAAGAATGCAGGACACCCTGTAGGTATCAGGATGTTAGAGAGTGCTTGAATGGAGCTCCTTCAGCCTTAGGCTCTGACTGTCATCTTATTTGTGTTTTGGAACCTTCATCAGAGTAGACACAGGGCAGACCGCAGTCTCCAATCCCCTTCTCTCCAGGCATCTTCTCTTTTTGCCTCCAAATAAAAAGTATCAAAAATCAATTCCAGAAAAGCAGGCCTGCAAGTATCTGTAGCCCAACAGTTCTGTCAACAAACCAACTCCTGGTTTAAAAGATACTAACTTGGACATTTTACTTTGTGAGGTTCCTTCATACTTTCTCCACAACTACTCAGAAATTTCAGAATGCAGAGATGGGGAAGTTGGGAGCCACAATTCTGATGTCATGGGGCACTGAAAAAAGTGCCAAACTTCATGGTTCTTCCCATATTTAATTCAAGGACACTGAGCCACTGGGATGAAGAGGTAGCCAATGTCTTTAGACTGCAGTCTAGATGGAGTTAAGTTACTCTCTTTTTATTAATTTTATTCTTTGACAATTATATGCATATATGTATGTAATATATTATGGTGATATTTATGCATCTACACACTCTTCTTTCCACCCACACCAACATCGTTTTCCATTCCCTTCCTCCCACTAAGTCCCTATCCATGTCCATTTTTTATTTTGTGTTTTTAGAGTTAAAATCTTTCTTTCTTTTTCAGATTTTTTTATTTGAATTAGAAACAAGATTGTTTTACATGACAATCCCAGTTCCCTTCTCCTTCCTGTCCTCCCCTACCACCCCCCCAACTAAAACCCTACCTATTACATATCCTTTCTGCTCCCCAGGGAGGGTGAGGCCTTCCATAAGGTGTCATCAGAGTCTATCATATCGTTTGGGATAGGGCCAAGGCCCACCCCCATGTGTCTTGGCTCAGGGAGAATTCCTCTATGTAGAATGGGCTCCTGAAGTCCACACCTATGCTAGGGATAAGTACTGAATACTACAGGAGGTCCCAGAGATTTCTGAGGTCTCCTCACTGAAACCCATGTTCCTGGGGTCTGGATCAGTCCCGTGCTGGTATCCCAGCTATCAGTCTGGGGAGCAAGAGCTCCCCAATGTTCAGGTCAGTTGTTTCTGTGGGTTTCACCAGCCTGGTCTGGACCCCTTTGCCCATCACTCATTCTTCTCTGCAACTGGATTCTAATTCAGTTCAGTGATAAGTTGTGGGTGTCTGTTTCTACTTCCACCAGCTGCTGGATGAGAGCTATTGGGTGACATATAAGTCAGTCATCAATCTCATTATCAGGGGAGGGCATTTAAAGTAGCCTCTCCTCTGTTGGTTAGATTGTTAGCTGGTGTCATCTTTGTAGATCTCCAGACATTTCCCTAGTGCCTGATTTCTCTGTAAACCTAAAATGTCTCCCTCTATTATGGTATCTCCTTTCTTTTGTTTTAAGATTTTATTTATTTATTATGTACACGACATTCTGCCCCCCGTGTATGCCTGCACACCAGAAGAGGGCATCAGATCTCATTATAGATGGTTGTGAGCCACCATGTGGTTGCTGGGAATTGAACTCAGGACCTCTGGAACAACAGTCAGTGCTCTTAACCTCTGAGCCATCTCTCCAGCCCGGTATCTCCTTTCTTGTTATCTTCTATTCTTCCCCTGACTCAACCTTTCTGCCCCCTCATGTCCTCTGCATTCTTCCTCTTCTCTCCTTCTCATTGTCCTAGCTCCCTGCCCCTTCTTCCCATGCTCTCAATTTGCTCAGGGCCTTTCTTTCTTTTTAAAATTTGTGGTACAGTATTTAAATATCCAATCCCACCTACAAGGAATTCTTTGAAAAATTGCCCACCACTGAAGTCATGTTAACATGCTTAGCTTCGGTCCCAATGAGCCCTTGTGGGAAAGAAAAACTTCAGTGGTAAGCTTATAAATGGAAAGAGAGGAAAGTAGATGGGAGAGGTGATGGAAGGAATGAGGGAATAATAAATCTGATTCAGAAAATAGCTTACAATTTAAAATCCAGCTGGAAATAAGACCTGGAAGCAAATTCAGAAGAAAAAAAATGGTATGAACTGTACGTAGCTTACTGGTAGAGCATATGCTTAGCATCATGAAATGGAACCTTGGTCCCTTCCCAGCATAAGAGAGAAAGGAAGAAAAAAATAAGGAAAGAAAGAAAGAAAGAAAGAAAGAAAGAAAGATGAGAGGGGCTGAGGAAATGGCTCAGTTGGTAAATTGCCTACTGTACAAATATGAGGACCTGAGATCTGGTCCCCAGCACTCATGTACAAGGTGAGTGTGATGATGCATGTCTATAACCCCAGTAATGGTATAGGGGAGTTGAGAGACAGGTAAACTCTTAGAGCCCATTGACCAGCCAGCCTAGCTGAATGGATGAGCACCAGATTCTTTGCTCTCAAAGAGCCTGGTTCAAGAAATAAGGTGGAACACAATTAAGGAAGACCTATGTTGACCTCTGTCCTCCACACATGCATACACATACATGTATGTATACACATGTACACACATCCAACATAGGAATATAATTATACCACAGATGGGGCAGAGAAAAGAAAAGAAATATGATGAATGAATTAAATCAACCAACACAGGTCCTCTAAATATAAGTTTCCCCTGAATCTAATCAAGAAAATTGAAAAAAGAAATCCTTTTCAAAGTTCTTTCATATTTAATTATCATACTTTGGTAGTAGCATAGAGGAAGATAAGGAAAGTAATAATTTTGACTTGATGGTTTCAATCTGGCAATGCTTCCAGGTCAAAGTAGGGAGCCACATTTGGCCTAAAACAGGTGAGTTCTGTGGTTATTTGATTATAATTTTTGATCTTGATTCAAACATCTCTTCCCTATGAGTCACCTGAAAGAAGCTGGCTGAAGTCATCAAGGGAATCACACTATTTTTGTGGGCATGCTTCTTAAGCCCTGAAAGTAGCCTTCCCTGGCAAAGCATTGCCTTCATGACAGTTCATGGCTTCTCTCTGTCCCTTGTCCCTCTTACCCTCTCATCTCTGCTTTGGTTAATAGTTGATTCTGCTGGTGCCCTGGAGTGAGACTTCTTAGAGAAGGCAGGTACGGCCTCCTTTGTTGACTCCTTTGTGCAGCAGACAGCTGGTTGAGTTGTTTCAAATTCTTCCTTGAAACATCTTGTGAAACAACCCCATCTCCAGCTTCTGTGTGCTCTTCATAGCCCTGTGAATGGCTGTTTCAGAAGCCGTAAGGGCCAGAGAGCCAACATGCTTTGCTCTGCCACATCCTACCAAGTAGACCTTCATCCAAATAGCATGCAACTGGCCCCAGACCTGTCTCTGACTGGAATTGGGCACCCATAAATATGTTCAGCCAACTCATCTGCCTGCTGTTGAGCATCACTTTCACTTATAAAGTTAGGTTGCTGTTTGAATAGAAAAGTTGGAAAGTTGGGAGAACTCCAGAAATCCTGAAAACTTTGCTACAGTGATAATTTCTCTAAAGTTTGTGTTTCTTTCTTTCTGTCTTTCTTTTTTTTTTTTGAGACAGGGTTTCTCTGTGTAGACCTAGCTGTCCTGGAACTAGCTCTTGTAGACCAGACTGGCTTTGAACTCACAGAGATCCACCTGCCTCTGCCTCCCGAGTTCTGGGATTAAAGGCCACGTCTCCACAAGTTTGTGTTGTTTATTTGAAGTGTTTTCCTAAATCCTACTTGCATATGCATGTTTTCTGTCTATCTACCTTGATACATATGTGTATATTTACATCCATATGTATAAAAGATACATATGTCTTTAACTCAATGGGATCGATTTACTCATTTTCCTGTAGATGAACATTTGGGTAATTTCCAGCTTGGTGCTGTTATAAGTAGTGCTACTGTAAACCTTCAAGTTCACATTTTATTTCATAAACGTGTATGCCCACTCTTGGTGGCTAGATGCCCAGGAATTACTAGGTCACCTTTAGGCATGTTCAGCTTTACTAGATATTGCCAAAAAATATTGACTAATTTGCATTCCCATCAACAATGACAAGAGTACTGGTACTTGCATATCATCTCCTGAATCTTACCTGAACAGATACCCTACCTACTGAGGGATGTGAGATATTCTATGGATGAAAGTACAGATTCTGAAACTAACCTACCTGGGCTCCATTTCCAGTTTTACCGAGTAACATTCATTTAACCTTGAGCATATCTAACTGCTCTGTGCCTTAGGACTCTTTTAAAAAACGGTAAAGTGAGATAGCAATCATTGGTTTAAGGACTAAATGAAATGATACACCGAGAATGGTGTTAGGCACATAGAAAGCATTTTGTAAATGTTAGATGTTACTTTTATTTGGCTGTCTTGAGATTGTTTGCTACCAATATTGTTCATTAATTGGGAATGGAGTACATTGCCATGAAAGAAATGGAGCATCCCACACCACCCAAGGAGGCAATCAGGTAGCTGCCACAAGACTATCTGGGACAAATTCTACTGCCAGATGTCTAGTTATATAAATCAAAACTAATTATTAGAAATTTGAATGTAAAAAAAGAAATTTGAATGTGTAATTAAACCAGAATGCCAGTACTCCAAAATACATGGAGGGAAGGACCATACATAAAAGCAGATTTTAATTTTTAATTATTTTTTGTTAGTGTAGCCAGTGGTCCTTTCATAAGCCAACTTAAGAGGTACCTTATACATGACCTGGGCTTTTACTGTTTTAGCCCTTGGCCAACACTCTTTAAGGAACTGACATAAATTTGGATTTCAGGACATAAATGTGGATTCAGCAAAGAAGCCAATGGAAGAGAGGGATTTAATAAAGAAGGAATGATAATAGCAGAGTCACTGTGCAAAAAGTTCAAAGAAACAAAGTGGAACCATGCTCCATTGCTAGGGCTGTTAAGTGAAAATGGGGTTTTAATATTAAATGTTAGCAAATCCAAATCTTATCATCCAGTTTAGTGCAATCCAGCCTTGTTACTTGTTAGAATCACCTTGGGGCTTTCTTTTTTCTTTCAAGACAGAGTCTTTCTACATTGCCCTGGCTGTCCTAGAATTCACTCTGTAGATGAGGCTGGACTTGAACTCAGAGATTCTCTGGCCTCTGCCTCCTTAGTGTGGGGATTAAAGGTGTGCACCACCACAATTGGCTAACAGATGCCCAGGGTTACACCCTGAAATTCCTATTCAGTTTGTTTGACCACTGGGCTTTGAAGTTTCTCTTGAGCTTCCCACATGATCTAGTATGCAGGGTTGAGAGTTACCATTCCTTCCAAGTGTGACAGCTCTAGTTTTGGTGGTGCCTTTTCATTGAGGGGAGAATAGTGAGATCCTCATCAGTCTCTGTGGCATTTGTTTGCTTTGATCAAGAAATCTCTAAGCACCGACTCAACTTGTTTTTATCTGGTACATTTTCTCTATACCTATCACCACAAACTATTCCAGTTTATTTTGAGCCTTCTTGTGGTTTCTAAAGTACAATACTTTCCAAGCTGAGGACTTTATCATTGCAAATCTTATGGTCTATGACTCAATCTAGAGATCTAAATAGGACTAAGTGCTCCAAATAAGTAACTGGATATTTATTGATGAGATAAGGTACATAAACATGCCTTGAACTGTAAATAACTCCTTAAAATAGTGAGATTATTTTAATATGGGGTTGCTGTTGCTGTAATCTGGGATGTAAATTGCAGGAAGTTAGGCAAAAAACATAGAATGATTGCCATATGTGAATATGAGCATATATAAATTTGAATTTTTGGTTCAACCTCTTACTAGCTGTTCTTACCCTCTCAGAGCTGATGTTTCATGAAAAAAAAATGAGACTATTAAGAGCCTTTACAGAGCCCCCTGGCAAAAAGGAGCCTTTACAGAAGGAAATATTGTAGTGTAAAGGAGCTAATATAAATGGTGGTTGGCAAGAAGTGAGCCCCAAGTAAGAAGCAGTTACCTTCATGTATTAATCAGCTAACAATATGAAGCTGCTGCATAACAAGCAATCCCCCAGATCTTAGTGATTTACCTAAATATGAATTTTATCTCTCATAAGCTGATGAATTGCCTATAGTCTTCTGCCAAGGGTTTTGTTCAAATCATACTGAGGCATGTAGGACTTCTGTCTCATGTTAGAGTCAGCAGATACCAAGGCATGTTCTTCTCATAGTAGATGACAAGGATATAGAGGGCTTTGACAGACATTTTCATGTCAAATCTCAGATCTGAATTTATATGGCTGGCCTCAAAGCCAGGAGGACAGAGAAGCATAATTTATCCACTAATAGCATGGCAAAAATTACACAAGAAATAATCATTAACATGTAATATATTATGCAACACTTCCCTTCTTTTCTGTGGGATCCAGACAAAGAAGAAAGGAGGGGGAAGAAGGAAGGAAGGAAAGAAGGAAGGAAGGAAGGAAGGAAGGAAGGAAACAGATCCCATAGTAGTTCTGCCTGTACCTCACTTATGAGAGTTGGTTCAGCCTCCTTTGTAGAGATGGCTTGGTGTCCATGCCCTGGAAGAAAAGACATTTGCTGGCATAGCATGCTCCTTTCTTCTTCTAGCTTCGAAGTGCTGAAAAAAAAAGAAACATACTACTCAGACAGTCTATAATTCACTAGAAGGCTTCTTAAATCTTGTTCATACACATGCATCTAAATTTATTTTGAAAGATAAACAGAAGCAATGGTTGGTGTTCATCAAAACTGGCTATAGTAAACATTGATTGCCAAAATAGCTAGATATTTATCTACATCCAACCTTTTCCCTTTGTCCCTCTGGCAACTCTTAATGATATATAGATAATGTCTATGACTATTTATTCCAAATGATTTAATCATTATCCTGGTATATAATATAATTCATATATATATATATATATATATATATATATATATGAAATCTTTGAATTCTACCATTGTGTGTATGTCTATGTGTGTATATGTTAGTGTGTAGGGAGTATACATGTATGTGAATTGGTACAGAGAGATCAGAGGTTGACATCTTTTGTCTTCTTTAATCATTTCTCCACTTGATTTTATTTTGAGCCAGGGTAATCCACTGAACCTGGAACTCACCAATTGGCTAGACTGGCTGCCTAGTGAGCCCCAGGGATCCTCCCGTGTGTCTTCCTCCAAAGTTCCATGATGGCAGGTATGTGTCTGCAATTTAATTTGGATTTCAAAGCTGGATGAATAGGTAGCCCCATACTGTCTTACCAGAATGTTCTTGTCAAACATGTAGTGTGGTGAGTAGAGCATTACCAAACATGTCCTTGCCTAGTCACTAAATGAAGGCAGGTTTTCATGAAAAGATTAAAGGTTTTGATCAACAACAATAACTGTCATGATTGAGGATTTTTTTTTTTTTTTTGGTTTTTTGAGACAGGGTTTCTCTGTGTAGCTTTGGAGCTTATCCTGGCACTTGCTCTGGAGACCAGGCTGGCCTCGAACTCACAGAGATCTGCCTGCCTCTGCCTCCCTAGTGCTGGGATTAAAGGCATGAGCCACCAACACCCAGCTGATTGAGGACAATTTTAAATGAATTTGAAGTTAGCAAGCCATCAAGTCATTCCTCTGATCTTAGTTAAAGGAGACTTAGTGACAGCAGTGTGATTGGAGGCGAACTAGACCGTGGCTGGATCACACTGTTACATATTTCACCTCAAGCTCTAGTAGAACCACTTCTCCAGAAATGGTCTCAAGGCCCACCCACACCAGAATGACCTAGGACAATAAAATGCATATTCCCAGGCAGGTTTCGTACTTGCTGAGTCAGAATCTCTAGGATCTAAGAAGCTCCATTTCTTTATGGTAGAGGAGAAAATCTATTATAGATATATGGGAGAGGATAGCCAGAGGCAGGGACATCTGGAAGTGTCCTGAGTGGTTATAACCAGACTGAGCTGTATCTTCTGGGGAGAAGTGGAGGGAAAGGGTGGAGGAAGAGAAGGGAAACAGCAGCCAGGAGGCCCAAAGACACAGAAAGAGTGTACCCCAAGGGGTCCAGACCAGCCTGGTGAAACCCACAGAAACAACTGACCTGAACATCGGGGAACTCTTGCTCCCCAGACTGATAGCTGGGAAACCAGCATGGGACTGATCCAGACCCCAGGAACGTGGGTTTCAGTGAGGAGACCTCGGAAATCTCTGGGACCTCCTGTAGAAGTTCAGTACTTATCCCTAATATAGATGTGGACTTTGGGAGCCCATTCCACATAGAGGAATATTCCCTGAGCCAAGACACACGGGGGTGGGCCTAGGCCCTATTCCAAAGGATATGACAGACTCTGATGGCACCCTATGGAAGGCCTCACCCTCCCTGGGGAGCAGAAAGGATATGTGATAGATAGGGTTTTAGTTGGGGTGGTGGGGTGGTGGGGGAGGAAGGAAGGGAGAAGGGAACTGGGATTGTCATGTAAAACAATCCTGTTTCTAATTCAAATTTAAAAAATCTGAAAGAAAAAAAAAGAAAAGGAAAATTAAAAAAAAAAAGTGTTCAGCCCAGCCCTTGGACTGGAGTGTTTAAGGTAGGGGCTTCCTGTGTTTAACTATGGAAGACACTAAAAAATGTCTGACTTAAATAACCAAACACAAAGACGCAGAAAGGTGTGGTGACATCTGTTTCTTGAATTAGGAATGTAACCAGGATAATTAAAAAAAATCTTTGCTACTATCTCCCTTTTTATCCAATGAACAAATATTGTTTTCTTTTTAAAACAGTGGCAACTGTTGCTCAGTGAGGGAAATGTCTAGGAAAGAAACCCACAAAGAGAATTTTCAACATTGTGACAGTTGAAGGCTATCTGAAGGACAGCAGGAAAGGTAATGACCCTGCCTGTGCATTGAGGCTTTTCAGGGCTTAGACTTAGAATATTTTCATCCTCTTTTTAATGACAGGTAGGATTTTTTTTAAGTGGCAAGGAAAAATAATATTTTTTCCAAAGTGATTTCAAGGGAAAAGCAGATTTATCTGTAAAAACAGCAAGTTCTCCCGTGACTAATAGGGCTGAAGTGTCATTTGTTTTAATTTCAAAGTTTTCTCAACTATTTCCCTTCACACATCTTCCAGCATTTTTTCAGGGAGCCCAGGGGAAAGCTGAAGCCAACATTCATTTCTTGGTTCACAAATAGATTCCTCTTTTTTGGAGACAGGGTTTCTTTGTGTAGTGGAACTTGCTCTATAGACCAGACTGGCCTCAAACTCAGAGATCTGCCTGCCTCTGCCTTCCAAGTGTTGGGATTAAAAGTGTGTGCTACTACTACCCAGCACACATACAGATTCGAATGGCAATTTGAGTGTATGGAAATCTAATTGTATTTTGGTTTTATTTTCTTTGGTAGCTCTTAATACTGTAATAACAGCATGAGCACCAGTGAAGTAATACTGCAATACCAAGACAGGTGTCAAATTCTACTCATCCTGTGAAAGATATGGAAAACCATTTCTAAGAGCCATGCACCTTGGTAGTTCATTCTCATATATTTATGTGCATAGGATAATAAAAAGCATTATCTCTTGCAAAAATGTATTAAGCAGAAGGATGGCTTTGAAAGCTGGGAGGAATGCAGAAAACCAATGCAAAATTCACTGATGTGTACTTAAACTTTCCATTTGTCCACTGCTCCTCAATGTGTTTGTAAAAATAAACCAGCCATTTAAAATTGGCTGACATGGATATTTTCTCTAATTGAAAAATATTTTTTTTACCTTGATAGAATTCACTATCATAAAGGGTAGTTACTGCCTGAAGGACTCCCTGCTTGAGTAAGGACAATTTTGACTAAAATGAACAGGGCTTAGTCCCAGGTATGCATAATATGTTCTCATTGCTTGCTGAAAAAATGAATAAGAAAAGGGAAAATATTTGCTTTAGACTAGATTAGAGAGCAAATCTGTACACACACTCACATGTATGAGTACACACTCATGCATCACACACATGTGCATTACACACCTCCTGGCTATTTTTTTTTGTTTTTTGTTTTTTATTTTAAATCATAAAATAAGTTTATTACTATTCTCTAAGAATAGAACTTTATATATTATCCAGGATTTTGTGTATAGAATCCAAATCATGTGTTTTATAACTTTTTTTTTTTTTACCTCCCGGCTATTTTAGAATCAAACCAGAGATCCTTAGGATGTCCAGTTTATTTGCAAATACAGATGCATCAGTGGACATTTCATGTTGGCAAACCACCATGAATCTGCACTGGAACACCTGTCTTCCTAGTGAATTGTGGGTATTTGGTCTCACCAATATAGACTTGCACATCTTTGAGGGCTGAAACTTAATCTTGTATCATCTCTGAAGTTTGAGTGCATTCCTTTAGGGCAGTGGGTCTGATACATGCTTGAATATTGGTTGACTTGTGTGATACAAGGTTTTTAGAAACCCAAACTAAATAAAAGTCAGAATTGTAGCATATTCATGTTTTAGGGATTATGATTCTTATACATTTTCTCCAATGCATGATATTGACATACAATTTTCAAAGTGTTCTTCCTCATGTATGTTCTCACCAGAACATCCATGGAAAGTTAGGTGGGCAATTTCATCTGCAGTACTCTGGTGTCACAGGTTAATGTGGCCTTCTTGTTACAGTGGCAAACCATTTGTTTTACTGAAGGCAGACAATTGACCAGTTGTTTTGAATGACACAGGCAAAACCTGGTAGTAGCTACTTAACCAATTGCTGTGGCAAATATGTGACAAAAGTAACTTGACTGGAGGAGGGGTTTATTGTGGCTCACAGTTTGAGGGCATGGTTCATCATGGTGGGGGAGTCAGAGCAGTGTGAGTGGAAGGTGGTTGCTAGCATTTTTAGTTACAATTAGGAAGCAGAGTGAGATGAATACCACACAGCATCCTAGCCCATGGGCTGGTAGCACCCACATTTGGGGTGGGTCTTTCCTCCTCAGTTAAGGCCCTCTGGAAACTCCCAAATAGACAAGTTCAGAAGTGAGTCTCATTTTTTTTTTCCAGAGACAAGGTTTCTCTGTGGCTTTGGAGGCTGTCCTGGAACTAGCTCTTGTAGACCAGGCTGGTCTCGAACTCACAGAGATCTGCCTGCCTCTGCCTCCCAAGTGCTGGGATTAAAGGCGTGTGCCACTACTGCCCAGCTCCAGAGGTGAGTCTCTAAAGTGAATCTAAATCCAGTTGACAATTGAAATGAACTGCCACATTAGTAAATTGCATTGAATGGTCCATATTGAGCACTTAGCACGTACTTGTTGTGAATGGTGTTAAAAAATGAGTAACTTTATTTACTACTTCCTGTATGCCATGTAACGTATTCCCTATAGAGGAGATAACAATTATTATCTTTTTTTTCTGTTAGTAGTACTTTCTAATTTTCTGAAAAGAATTTATGCAATATATTCTGATCATTCTTTCCCTCTTCCCTAACTCCTCCCAGATCCTCCCCACCTATCAACTGCATGCATACCCTTTCTTTCTTTCTCTCTCTTTATAAAACACACACACACACACACACACACACACACGAAATTCACACACACTTTTTTCAGATGAGGAAACTGAGGGAAAGTGGCTGAAGTTGCCTTAAGTTAAGATCAAATAGCTAGTAATTAAACAATTCCAAGCATAGTGTAGTACCTGGGGCTTCTCAATCTAGGGAAACATGGCTAAAAGGTGTAATCTTGATCCTTTTGTGCTACTATAACAAGTATCCATACTGAATTATTTATAAATAATGGATATTATTTTTCATGGTTCTTAAGGTTAGGAATCCAAGGTCCAGGTGCCAGCAGGTTCAAAGTCTAATATGGGCTTGGTCTCTCTGCTTCTAAGATGGCCGCTTGTTACTGCATTCTGCATAAAAGACAAATATTATCAGCTCACATGGCAAAAGGACATAAAATCAAAACATTTAAATTCTTCAAAACCTCTGTTGGAATGGAAGAATGAATCCACTAAGGAAGTCAAAACACTCTTGATTTAGTCACCTCTTCAAAGGGCTAGCCTGTATGCCACCACAGTGAAGACTGAGGCTCAATGTGGGCACTGGAAAAGCTCCACAAGCTAGTTACTTCCTTTTCATAAAAATAATAGAATTGTCAACCATGAAATTATGACCCACAGACAGCCACCCACACATCGCCCTAACTTATTAGAGTAACAAAAAAGAGTGAAGGCCTTAGAACTGTCAAGGCATACTGACATTGGAACAGCCAAGACAGATTGTGAAAGTGCATTAGTTCTGTTGTGAGGATTGACTCTGACAAAATCCTGGCAAGTTCACTCAACCGGAGAGAGATACAAAGGCTGGGGAGGTGGCTTAGCTGGTAAAGTGTTTGCCATGTAAGCAGGAGAACCAGAATTCAACCCATGGAACCCATGTTAAAAACCTGGGCATGATGGAAAGAATGTAATTCCAGTGCTGGGGAAGCAAAGATGGAAGATCCCAGGGTTTCACCGACCAGTCAGCCTAGTCTAATCATCAAGTTGCAAGCCAACAAGAGACCCTAGCAAAGCAGATGGCACCTGAAGTTGTCCACTGATATCCATACATAAACACACATGTGCTCTCCCTTGATAGCAAGCTCATAGCATGCATGCACGCACTCACACAGGGTGGGGGAGATTCAGTAGGGGTCTCTTGAACTCCTCTCTCTGAAACTTTGAATTGCCAGGTGACAAGAAAGAACCCCAGAAAGTCCCCCTGAAGTGCTCCATAGAGGGTGTTATGCCATGACCAGCCCTCTAGATTTGTCAGCAGCTCTCCAGGGAAGAGGAGAGGATTCTAGCCTGATGCTAGCTAGCCTTCTGCCTGCTGATGCCCCCACTCCCAGTCTCTCTTAGCCAGTTTACATCTCCAAGATAGTAAAACAATCTTTCAAAACTATGGTGTTTCTATGTCACTACTTGCAATTTTGATGTGAGTCAATGGATTTGGGAAGTTTTTTTGGAACCCGAAAGACGTGAATTCAGTGAGACAGAGAAAGTTGATGAAACCAATAATGAACGTCCTTGAATATGTCCGGGCATTAGGAAGGCTTTTAAAAACCAATCGTTAATTCAATGTGATTAATTACCTTCAAATAGCTCACAGAGTGTTTCCTGAGCAGCACTGGTCATTTCAAATCAAGTAAATAAACCACAGCTAATGTGCTGACATTTTAAAGAGAAAAGGCAGTTGCTAAAAATGCCCATCCAATTTCCACTACTTACTACAAGTCATTAGAAGCAAGCAAAGGGCTCATCGATCTGAAGTACCTCAGATGCTATTTACTTGCGTCAAACTGATCTAGCCAAAGAGAAATCTGAGAATTTTCTATGAGAAAGGCAGACAGACAGACAAAAAGAAGACCTCAAGCTGAGAAGTTATGTGTTCCAAACCTAGAAAAACTCACTTGAAAAGTGTAACTGAGTTTCTGTCATAGTAAATCAACAGAGGGATGTCAAGGACCTCACAGGCCACCATCATGTGGAAACTCATTAAAAGTGCAGAATCTGTCCCATCAAAAAAAATGTGCTGGGAATTCACATGCACATTACTATTTTAGATGCTCTGGTTTGTGCCATCAGGCCTCATTATTTAAGTACTCGGTAGAAAAATGAATTGCTGGGTAAGGAAGAAATTGCTACCCGATAGAAGTATCTTTCTCTAAAGATGTATGGATGAGAATAAGCTCTCTCCTTTCCACTAACCTAGACTCAGAGCAAAAATTTAATAGCCTACTTGGCCACACAGCCCAGCAGTTGAGCACAAAATGAATCTGAGGTTTGTTGAGTGAGATCCAAAATGCCAATGTGAGACATACTTCAAAGGACAAATGGTAATCTGATTATTACACAAAAATTCTTTAAAAGTGATTTTTATAGCTACGGTTACCAGCTAGCCAGAGCTGGCCAAGGTGGGATAAAATTCTAAGGACTAAGATATGCCTTTGGTCTGGGACATATGGAATTAAAAAGAAAAAAAAAAAACTCAGCTAGAGCAAACCCAAAAGGCTGGCCAGCTGAGGCAAAGATGCCATGAGGGAAGACTGATGCAAAACATCTGGGCCAGGTTTAGCAGCCACCCTGCCAAACCATTTGGGGAGAAAGGCTATGTGAAAATGTTCACACCCACAGTGTAATTTTGGGAAATTTCTTTTGCATCGTGTTTGATACCAAAGTGGACAGATTTGATTTCCCTACTGGGATAGCCTGATTTTAAATGTCCTGTAAATGCCAACTTTGTTGTCTCTATTTTAACTTGTGTACATCTATGATTGTCTAATTGCTTATTCTGAAACTTTAGAAAAAAAGGGTTGAAAATAGACACATATCTGACTCATCAAATGGTCGTCTAGGCTTAGCAGCAAGAGCAAATCACTAGAAAATTCGCTGGCAAGTAAAAGCATTTGAATTTTCTTATTTAACTTTTTTAATGAAAGAGAAAATGTTTTAAAAACAAGAAAATACCTCCCTTTCCTTCCCTCCAGCAAGCAAATCTTGGGAAATATTTACCTCTGATCATAGTTACAGTTTGATCACAACAAAGGTTTAAATAAAATGGGCTATCTAAACCCATTGCTTTTTTTTCTTTTCCCACATCCAACCTGGTATCTGGTTTACTTGGTTGATGGAGATGGAATTAAGAAAAGCAAACCTAAGTTCATTCTAGTCAAGGAACAGTCTTTTGCTTAAAATATGCAGAGTCTGGTGTGGAAAATACACTTTCTTTTAATTGAGAAGAAAATATTTTTTCATACAAAATATTCTGATCATGATTTTCCCTCCCCCAGGTCCTCTCAGACTTTAATCCTTGCAATTGGGAGGTAGAGGAAGTAGAACCTATTCAAGGCCAGCCTTGGCTATGTAGTAAGTTCAAAACCTCCCTGGGATACAGGGACTCTACCTTAAAACAAAAAGAGCACCCTCACACTTCTTATCATAATCCTCCTATTCTGGGCCAGCCAGCTTCCAGCTGTAAACAGCCCTAGAAAGAGGCTCCCACTGAGGATTCCAACCAACACAGTCTGAATAGGCTCAGAAGAGGGATTCTCAAGCTGTCCATCCTCTCAGACACCTGGAGTCTCAGCCAACACCTTGATATTAGCTTTGCAAGATAATCCTGGACCAGAACCACCCAAGCAAACTGTTCCTGGTTCTCCACTCATTAAAACTGTAACATAAGGACTCTGCATTGCTTTATTATGCCAAGTTTTGGGGTAACTTTCTATAAATAATGAATAATACACAAGGGTATTAGGCTTCTTCTAGATTTATTCCCTCATTATTTCAGCAGGTGTTTAACGAGAAACTACCACATCCCAAGCACTACTCAAATGGAGGTTGATCACCTATTCAATCAAGAAACATATTATGACCTCCTGGTTCCTAAGCCCAGAAAGAAGGATTCTACACTTGGAAATTTGCTTGTGGCAATCATCTTTGGCAATACAACATACCACTTACAGTTATATTTGTAGACCGAATGCTTTACTATGGTATGTGCCTACTTGTATACTTGAATATGGAAATGACGCTATGCCATGTGTCTTTCTCTATTGCTTTCCACTCTATCTTTTTTTTTTGAAATAGAGGGTCTCTCATTGAATCCAGAAGTCATCGATTGTATAGAGTTGCTAGCCAGCAAACTGCGGGGATCTGCCTGCCATGCACTAACACTGGGGTTACAGATATTCAGAGATGCTGGGGATCTGAACTCAGGTCTTCATACTTGGACAGCAAGCACTTTACTAAGCCATCTCTCCAGCCCCCTAGTTCTCTTAAATTATTATTCGACTTTTCTTTCTCCGTCATCACCACTCTTTTAATTTAAACCACTTTGTCGTCTTTGGGAGTAGTATTCCCTTCCTTTCTTGGTACTCTTGCCTCCATTCTCACTGACCTCCTCCATTCTGTCAACAAGGTGATATTTAAGATATAACAATTCCATTCTACCTTCATTCTGTTTAGTATTTGCCCCTGGTTCTTATACTGTATGGCTCTGTGATAGATCCTTGCCTGCTCTTAATCCTCCATTTCTCCTGTTGTTCTTCGTACTCCAGGAACATCTAATGATTTATAATTTCCTGGACATGTTCATCGGGTATCAATAATTTCAATGTATGCAGTTCCTGTTGTCTGGAAGACCTGCTTGCCCACAGTTAGCGAGGAACTCTTGGTGCAACACATCTGTATCTCCGCCACTATGGTCAGGGAAGAGTGATTTAACTGACTGCTGAGTTTAGAAAGGATGTCATAAGCAGACCCAAGTCAATGTGGCTGTTCTTCAGTGGTTAGGATGTTTTGTTTCACTTGGTAACCAGTGAGATAGAGAACGAAATAAGTATATTACTATTCCCAAAGCATACCTAGGTTTTCTGTTAGGATAAAAAGTCAGTCATAGACTACCTCCCACTAAGCATGTATCTATCTACAAGTGGACATGAACACAGTCATGAAACATGTTCTTGGACACTTGGGGAAATTCCTCTTTCTGTTCTTGTGCGTTTTCAAAGTTCCTTACAAGAAAAAGTTCATTCCAAAGCAGATGGAACAAAATTCTGGTGGCTAGACTAGCCATTCTGGTAGTTAATCTCCAGCACTTTTCTTCATAATTTGGCAGTCCTGGGACTAATGAGAGTCTGGACCTAGGACCCTGCACCAAATGTATTAGACTGCTCTGATTGACAGATTTGTAAAGCTCATTTGTACAAAGGTGACTGGGCTGGTAAAGATCTTTCCAGCCCATGATATATAGGTGGATTTCTGTATCTGCAGGTTCCAAATCTACAAATTCAACTAATCAGTCTCAAAAATATTTTGAATTGCATCTAAGAAGTTAATAACCAGTTACTGCACTATATATAATTCCCAAATTTTCCACATTCAGAATCAGATATATTACTAGATGAAATAGCTTACTATGTTTTCTTTAGTTGAGCATTAAAGAAAAATTTAGCCATTTAACCATTTAATGTAAAACCTTCCAATTGACTAGAACTATGTATCTTAGTTAGACATAATCAAACAATGACTGCTAGGGGAAAAATCACATCTGTCCTGAGAATTTGCAGGAGTTTTCCCTTGTCATTATTCTCTAAAAAAAAAAAAAACAATATTGTAACTATTTCCTTAGCATTTACAAGGCAGTAGGCATTATAACTAACATGTGGCTGATTTTAAGAATATGGGAGTCACCATTCTCTTCCACTGTTACAGAGGCAAGCTCTGCCCCTACAGTGGGCAAACTCTTCTCTTGAGCAAGAATGCTGAGAGGATGATTTATTCTAATTTATGAGTTCTTCATTGGGAATCCCACTTGTTGAAAAATAAAAGCTACAGCCTCTGAAAACAACTATATTGGCGTAAAGACAATATTTTGGTCTCTAACTGCTAGCTTCCTGGTCAAAGTTCATTAGTGATTCAGCTTTTGGGTAGGAAAAGGCTATCTACTGAGCCTTTCAAACACTTCACTTCCAAAACCAGTGTGCTCCTGGTCTCCATGAGAAGCCTATCCTGATCCCTCCAAGGAGCTATCTGAACACCTTCTCCAATACCCACCCACCTGAAAGTAGGGTCCTAACTCTGCATCTCTCTATTAGCACATAATACACAATTTGGTTGTCTTAGTCTTTTTAGGTTACTATAGTGAAACACCCTGGACTAGGTAGATGATAAAATTTATTTCTCACAATTACAAAGGCTTGGAAATTCAAGATCCATGTGCTGAAAGATGCAGTGTCTGGTGGGATCTGCCCCCTGGTTTATAGAAGATGCCATCTTTCTGTTTCCTCATATGGGGTGAGTTCTCTCTGGGGTTTTCTCTTTGAAGGGCATAATCCCAACCATGAGGACTCTGTGATCAGGACCCAATCACTTCTCAAAGGCTCCACCTCCAAATATCATAACCTTGGGGACTAGGATTTCAACATTCAAATGTGAGGGTTATGGTGCACTAATACATGTAGGTGTTCAGTGACTATCAGCTTTATGAACAAGGCATTGTTAGCAGGATATGTTCTCTGAATGACTTTTCAGAGATTTTGGATGCAAAACTCATTATCAATGAGTTTTGGTAAGTGGATGTAAACTCATTATCAATGTTCTTAAAATAACAGAGAACCAGTTTCAGATGAATCAGACATACACAAAGAATTTCCAAGAAACACTGTCTCTCTTACAACCTTGAACTTTGTTGATTTAATGTGTATTGCTTTGTCTTTTCCATTATTTATTGAAAATAGCAACTATGCTTTCTTTTAAATAAAATACATGGACATTTCATGTTGGTTTATCCGAAAGCAAATGTAATACACAATTGATACCAATGTCTTGAGGATCATTTTTGTAGATCATTAACAGGTCTATAAAAAGAGGAGGCTGGAGAGATGGTTCAGTGGTTAAGAACCGGTACTGCTCTTGCAGAGAACCAGAGCTCATTTTCTAGCACGCATGTCAGGCAGCTCACAAACACCTAAATCTCTAGCTTCAGGAGGATCCTCTGGCATCCATGAGTACCCACAATCACATGTACATACCCACACAGAAGCACATACATCTCCTATGATGTCAGGAGCTACTCCCATAAAGTTTCAGCAACATGGTTGCCTAAACATGAGGTAAACAAGAACAACAACAATAGATACGCTAACGTGGACAGGGACAATCCCGTGAGGCGTCAACCCTACACAAGGAACTAGAGACGGCCTCAACCCTACACAAAGGACTACAGGCAGCCTCAACCCTACACAAAGAACTAGAGTCAACTAAGGAATGCTGAGAGTGGGAGAAATGATCTTCCCCAGAACACAGCAATTAGTTATCTAATACCAAGTATCAGTCCTAAAAACATACATACAAGTAACATTATACAGACTGAGTAGGTTATATTTATGATGTATTTAGGAATATATATGCATGTACATATGTGTATGTAACAATTAAAGAAAAAAGAGGTCATGAATTTCAAAGAGCGCAAGGAAGGACATATGGGAAGGTTTGGAGGGAGAAAGGGAAGGGGGAAATTATGTAATTATATTATAGTCTCAAAAAACAAAATAAATAATTTAAAATTAAAATAAAGAAATAATCAGAAATAAGATAATAGGTTAAAAACTCCAGGGTAGCTACTTCACAGATGTCTATTTAATAAATTAAATACTTTAATTTTAAAATGGATGCAGTTCAGTCACATCCTTTAATCATTATCATTATCATCATTTTCCTACATAGGCAGCTGTAAATTCATTTGTTAGAATAACCACAAAGACCATTGGCTCACATCTTTGGCTTACCTGCTCCATTTACCTGTGCCATTTGTTTTCTTAGCTAAAGCATACATTTTTTTTCTAACACCATACGTTGGGAGAATGAGAAGTTATGAAGTCTATGCCCAAGATCTGACACCATTGCGATATGTGGCTTCAAGGAAAGCTTCCCACATCTCTGAATCCTTGTATCCATTATCTCATATGTAAAACCTCAGTGCTGGTTCAGAAGCTTGTCCATTCAATTACCCACAGTGCTAGAGTATGGCAACTAAAGCATTCGACCTGGAGTAATACTTAAGGGAGCAGCACACAACCTGTACAAGTACACTGATGACACAACTAGTGCCCTAAAAAGCTAAGACATATTTCTGTTGTTTATAAAGGAAACCCTTGCTGAGCAAAATAGCAACATTTTAAATAAAGATAGGATCACTGTGACTTTTCCCATTGGACTCAGGTTCTAATGTGGCTTTTTAATTACATTGTTACAAATTCTGATTTTGATTGTATAGAATTACCGTGAAATACTGTTCATCATGTTCTGGGTTTCTAATTTTTGAGTCCCTCATTGCACTGGATGTCATGCTTCCTCTGTCTTGCCTGACCATTGGTCCTATGATACAGCTAATGAATATCAGTTGATGCTAAGCTCTGTGGTGCTTCTGGACTCATTTGGAAAGACAGGCAGGCAAGTTCCACAGACATTAATTATGACAGTGAGACAAGTGTAGGAGTAGAACTAAATGAGAAGATGATGATAGCAGACATGATTATATGTCTAAACATATAATTGTTTCATCCTAAAGCAATACTGTACAACTGTCATAAATACAGGCTAGAGCTGGATGCTATGGGCTCAAGCCCTACTTCTGACAATTCCTGCCCCTTCTGTCTTACTGAGCTACCTTGCCTTCTGTGCATTTCAGTTTCCTCATTTGTAAAAGTGAGAACAATAATCATACTTTCTCCACAGAGTTCTCAGTATTAAATGAACTAAGATGCAGCTTGTTTCAAGGATAATGCCTTGGCTGTAGCAGAAGTTGGGAAAAGGAAGTTATAATCGTAAAGCCTCATTTTCTAGCAAGGAAATGCTTGACTAGATAAGATGAAAGCAAAGGCTCTTTTAAGCAATCTGTTAGGAATAGTGGAGATTTTTATCTTTCCCTGACTTATCACTCTCTGTCCCAAGCCACTTTCCCTTAGTTCCAGTTGAGCAGGGGGGAAAAGCTGTTTCATCTTTGGCAGTTCTTCCAAATTCAACAGACTGTGACCAGATCATTTACAAAGTTAATGGACAATTCCTGGCTCGTGTACAAATGTACAAGACCTCATCATTGTTTTTCCAGAGCCTTTGATATAAAGGACAACAAGTGGACACTGTGGTAATGTTCCCCTTTAGAATGGATGGGGAACCCTTTGAGGTGGGTAGAGAATGTCCTTCCAGTACAGTCTACATCCTGGTTGGAAGCACAGAATAAACCAGAATAAGATTTCCTTTTTTTATTGGACTGATGAACATATAAGGAGGAAATTTTACCTTTGTAGCTTAATAGGACTCCATTATAGCCCGGGCCACCTGGATGTTCTCTGAGGGTCTGACATTGTCTCTTTCCATAACCATCCTGGCAGAAGAAGATATTTTAAAGAGAGAGTCTTAAGCCACCAAAGAAACAAACATTCCCTAGGAACCTTGTGCTGGGGAACAGGAAAGGCTAAAGCCCTTGCCTCCCAGAGAGAGACTTCACACAGTGCTGACAATTCTTTGAACCACTCTGCAGGACAGACTGGAGCAGAGACAATGCTGATAAGGGATAGGACAACAACTTAGCCAGGATAATTCAATTATGCACCCCTCTTGCCCTCTTGAAAGCTAACCCTCTTGTTAGTACCACAGACACAGGCTTGGGGAGTCATTGAACACTTTGATTTGTCCTTCCTTCCAACATGGCCATAGTGACTGGCGTTTTGAGGACAGAAGTCTAGCCTAGGATCTTAGGGCTGCCACAGGCTGCTTTGACCACCAAAACTCCAATAACATTTCTTTAATTTATCCCAAATAAGTCTTCTCTGATGAAGTAAAAAAAACAAAAAACAAAAAACAAAAAAACACCCTATTATTGGGATTGTATCCCTATATTTCCCAAATTCTCTAGAAATTTTAATGTGGACTGCAAAATAGATATATTTGTAAGTGTTTGTTGATTGTGAAGGTAATCATTGTGGCTACGCAAGAAAAATCCCTCTCTTTCTCTCTTTCTTGGGTTCATACTGAACAAAATGACAATGACAAGACAATAGAGATTTGCCTCACTGGAACAAAAGACGTAGGAGGGGGCAGCTGAGTGCTTGGTAAAGCCAGAATGGCAAATTAACTTATAGCAGTTATAGAGTACACCCGACAGGAATAAAACACTTACTTGTATTCTCTATTTTTATGTCCCAATTAAAAGTTTTAAAGGTACGAGGGGATGGGGGATGAGATAGGAGATTGGTAGGGATCATGGGAGGATGGTAGGGAGAGGGAACTGGGATTGGTATGTAAAATAAGATTGTTTTTAATTTAAATAAAAAACAGAAAAAAAGGTGCATTATTCTTTCTTGAGGCATTGGTTCCCTATCTTGCCTTGGCGCCCTGTACAGTATATATTGACATCATCCTTTTCTTAGATGTGTAAAGTGGCTTCCTTACCACAGGTGCTGGTGTGAGTGACAGGTATGGATTACAGGTGTTACTGAGACAAAGACCCCCTATGAGCCCATCCAGCCACTAATGTGGGTTGAAGACAAAACATGGAGCTCAGGGTAACCAGAATCCTAGCACCAGCAGTCCACAGCCACAGGCTGCCTCATCTCTCTGCTCCCAAGGTACTATTCTGCTAAGTACTGTCCTGTGTCTTCAGTTTCTAAGCAGTTTTTCAGGATAAACAGCTTGTAAAATCCTCCCCCACTCCCAAAAACAGTTTTGAGGTGGCATTATCTAATACATTCATGTCTTTGGGGCTGTGGCCAGTCACAAACCCAGAGCTTCACACATGCTAAACCTGCTCTCTATCCTGGAGTGGAGCGAAATGTCTAGCTCTGTCATTCTATTGTATTTAATATCAATGTGTATTCTTGTTTAGATTTTATTTTTAAATTGTGTGTGTGTGTGTGTGTGTGTGTGTGTGTGTGTGTGTGTGTGTGTGTGTGTGTGTGCCTATAAATGCCAGAAAAGGAAGTCAAATCAACGAGTTGGTGTTATAGGCATTTATGAGCTACCATGTGGGTGTTGGGAATCAAACCTGGGTCCTCTGAAAGATCAGCAAGTGATCTTGTTGTCAAGCCATCTCTCCAGGGTTCCAAATAAACTTATTATAGCCATTTTTGTCTCCATATTTGTTTTTCAGAGAACTCAAACTAAGATTTTTAGGAGAAAGAGGTCTGAGAAACATCCACAAGATTTGACAGACATTTCCACGGTGTGCGTAGTGAGAAAGGTGAAACAGTGGGAAGGCAGCTGCATTTCAGGACTGGAAAGAAACCAGGCAAAGGACAGACAAGGTAGCTTTTGTGTGTGTGTGAGTGGGGGGCTAGTAATGTGTAGAGTCCCTGCTTTTAATCTTGATGAACCCATAAAGTAAGAAAGAAATCACTCTAACTGGGCATTGTGGTAGACACCTGTAATCCCAGCAATGGGACAGGGGTTGGGTGGGGTGGGGGTGGGTGGGGTGCTGAGACTGGGATGGGATTGTGAGTTAGTTATAGATGTGAGACCCTGATTCAAAAATAGAAGGGGGTAGTGAGATGGCTCAGTGAGACAAGGCAGAGCAAGGCTTGCTGTCAAGCCAGATGATCTGAGATCATTTCCTGGACTTACAAGCTGGAAAGAGAATTGATTCCTGCAAGTTGTCCTCTGACCTCCAAATTTGAACCATGGTATGCACACACACATGCTAGCTTGAACATGCGCGTGCGCACACACACGCGCGCGCACACACACACACACACACACACACACACACACACACACACACACACACACACACGTTTTACAATTAAATTTTAAGAAAGAAAGGAGAGAAAGAGCTGGAAAGGGAGGAAAGAGATAGAGAGAGAGGAAGTAAGGAAGGTAGGAGGGGAAGGAAGAAGATGGGGAAGGGAGAGAAAAGAAATTATGGAGAAGACATCTCAGAAACAAATTTACTAAAGTGCTACTCCTTAACTATATTCTAATAATTTTGAAGGGTTCACTTTTCTCCTTACAGGGCCACATACCTCTTTGGGAGGACATTAATGGAACTGCCCCCTCACCTTGATGTGGGGATCTTACATGTAACCATAGGACAGGACACTCTTTCCCTGGTCACTGAGGCCCGAATAATATCACAGGAGGCCCTGGCTTACCAGGTTCTCCCGAGCCTTCTTCTTTACTAAATTCTTTCAACAAGTTAACTCTTCCCCTAGATTACCAGAGTATTTGTGCAGCCAAGAATCCTGGCTAAGTAAGACCTTAGACAAAGGTTTAAAGACAATGCAGTGACATGTTTCTGCTGAAAAATCATTTCTGATCATAAAAGTAACTTTCGTCCAATGCAGAAGATGGACAAAAATCTATAGAAAATTATTCAGAAGCGGGAAACAGAAAGAGAAAACAATGAACCTGATAACCCTATCATTCAAAGACAAACACTGTTTAGCTGAGATGCAGATTCAATTTAGCATCCAGTTTATAGAATTTGACATAATGTTTTGTTTTATAACAACATGATGCCATACATAATTTCTTTATTTGTAATAACATCTCAAATATCATTTTAATGATTCATAATGTTCTGATTTATGGGTATGCTGTGGTTGTCTAAAATTACCAACATCATTTCATATTCTAGTTGTCTCAAAAATCCGTCTATAGCAATGGTTCTCAACTTTCCTAACACTGTGACCCTGCAATACAGTTCCTCATGTTGAAGTAACCCCCAACCATACAATATTTTCTTGCTACTTCATAACTGTAATTTTGCTGCTGTTATGAATGGTAATAAAAATATTTCTGGAGATAGAGGTTTGCAAAGAGGTCACAAAATAGGTTGAAAACCATTGCTCTATAGTAATGAGTATTATTTTGAACATCTTGTTCATAAATCTTCGTTTGACAGCTCTGATTCTTTTTGTAGGCTTGATTCCCAGAAGTGTAGTTATCATTTCAAAAGCAAAGGACATATTGAAAGCTCTAGAGACTAGTGCCACAACTATCTTTGAATAAGATTCTGCCAATTTATTATATTCTACAGTGTTCTTTTTACTCTTTATTTTTGTTAATCTGCATTAGTTGTACAGTATAATGGGCTTATTTGTTCCATTTTCATACAAGCAACTAACCTGTTTTGTTCATATTCAATTCCTCCATTCCACTGTACTTTTGGGGTTGGGGTGAGAGAGAGTTACATAAATATATCCAGGTTGGTCTTGGACTCACTAGGCTAGGCTGGCTTTGAACTCACAGCATCTGTTTCCCCTCAGCCTTCCAAGTGCTGAGACTACAAGCATATGCCACTACTTTTGGCTTTCTACCAATGCTCTTAGTGAGATTAAAAAAAAAAAGTTAATGCCAGGGAAAAATAGCTATCTCGATACTCATCTGCTGAATTTCTTTGCTTTACATTGACCCAGTTTCCTGAATTCTGAATTGTCTGTCTTTATATTAGTGTTTTCTCAGAGATTTATAAAACTCTTCATACATTAAAGATACTGATCTTTTATCACACTAGTTCAAAGTCCTTAGCTTACTTAGTCAATCGGTTCATGTAGCTTTTATCTATTCAAATGCTTTTTAAAATTTTTACATGCCTATAATCTTAGCACATAGGAAGTGGAAACAAGAGCATCAAGAAGAGTTCAAGGTCAGCCTAACAACTATTTTGAGGCCAGCTGGGATATATGAGACCTTTCATGAAAAATAAATATCCCCTCCAAAATGTTTTACATTGTTTGAAGCTTGTGAATACTCCTGCCCCACGCCAGTGTTAGATAAATACTCTTTTTGGAAAGAGTTTTGGCTTTGCATTCTGTGTTCAGTGCTTTCATTCCCTGACCGCCTTTATTTGGTACAGTCTCATTCCATGTATTTATTTGTGTGTGCATGAATGGGAGGTGAGTGCATGTCACAGCATGCCCCTGTAGAGGTCACTTCTCTCTTCCCACCATGTGGGTTCCAGGGATCAAACTCAGGCACTAGGCTTTGGTTGTTATACTTTTAAGTCTCCCTTTTAGATTTGATCTTTTGGTGTATTTTTGTTTTATATGGTCTTTTATAGGTAGTACAAGCGTTGATTTATTTGTGTTGTGTGTGGTATTTTCCTGTTTCTTTTTTCTTGATTTTTTCCTTTTTTCTTCACTGGTAATTTAGAAGGTGGTTCTCATTTTGGTCCTGTTTACTCTTGAAGGGACACTAGCCCACTTGAATTTGTGGCTCTGGTAGCCTTGCCCTTCTCCCCCACTCCCTTTGTCTTGCTAAAAACTGTTAGATTACATTCCTGAAGCTAGCCACCAAGGTCTGTGCCCTTATTTGGACCCCTCCTGAGGCAGACTATCAAGGTCAAGCTATCAAAACATTGAAGTTCAGCAACCAAAAGTCCCCTTAGCTCACCTAATTAACATGACCAATTAAAATTAAATGCCTCATCCTAACAAGGGTTTTCCCCCTTTACCTTTGCAGATGTGCCATGCCTGTCTTCTCTCTATCCAGAGGCAGTCCTTTGTTCCTTGGGGACACATACTCCTGTTCCCTTTCCCTGGCTCCCCTCCCCTTCTCCCTCATACTCTATCTCCTGTCTTTGTCCCTTATTCCTGCCCTCTGTCCCTCTGTCCCTCTTGGGCAAATCTCTCTCTCTCTCTCTCTCTCTCTCTCTCTCTCTCTCTCTCGGTTTTTTGAGACAGGGTTTCTCAAATAAATCTCTTTTGTGCTAAGAACTTGGTCTGATAACTTGGTCTTGGGGGTCCTTTCACCTCTTCTTTAAACTTTGTATTGATAAGATTACCATTAAGTTTATGAAATGCGGCCTTCAATCTGTTATTTCTCTAGTTTTGAAATGAAGACGCAAAACATTTTTTTAAAAAATCTAACAATTAGGGTTTTATTTTTGTTTTTTCCCCCCACGAATTCCTGTCTTCATTAATGTAATCTAAAGTCTTAAAACTCAGACCATTAATATGCTACTTATTATATATAAATACTCTTGTTCAAGATTTGGGGGTTTACATTCTGTGTGTGTGTGTGTGTGTGTGTGTGTGTGTGTGTGTGTGTGTGTGTGTGTGTAAGAGAGAGAGAGAGATTCATTAATTCTTTCCCCCTAAATGTTCATTTTTAGATAGTGTTTTTGTTTTAAATTTGCTGATTAGTGATACAGTTGAGAATCACAATCAAAACATATATTTTCATGCAACTAAAATCTAATTGGCTTCCAAATTTAGTTCCCAGATTTTTATGATATGATATATATTTTAAAATAGAATATATAGGACTGGAGAGAGAGCTCAGTGGTTAAGAGCAGTTGCTGCTCTTTGAAAGGAACAGAGCTTGGTTTCCAATACCTATATCCAATGCGTCATATCCAGCTATGACTCCAAGTAATCTAGCATCCTTTTCTGGCCTCTATGGGCACTACACTCATGTGGCTTATGCACAGATATATACACATTTAGATACAAATAAACACAATAAAATAAACCTTTAATGAAATAAAATAGAGGATACATGTAAGAATCACTCAGAGAGATTTTGATAATTCCTCATTATCCAGTTCATATCTCACTGTGAGATTTTTCACTGTAATTATTCAGGACAGCCTTTGTATCATATCTCTTTGGCATCAGTTCTATGGTTTTCTGAGAATTGTACATGGGAAATGACCAGAGAACATAGTCGGGAGAATATTGAGGGGTTGACTTAAAAGACCTTTAGTAAAGGTCTCATGGGAATAAAAAGTCTTCTTGGGTTTCCAATCAGTCCACATGATGGTGAAGAAACACCTCCTAACTAACTCCCCTCTCTTCTGATGGAATCCCTAGTTGAGAACTATTAGTATAGAAGAAGGAGAATGAGACTTAGAAACTGGCCTCAAATCCATGCGCTGCCACTTCTTTCATCAGTTCTTAAGGAAGTTTCTCAGTCTTCAGCCCTCAAATTTTCCATCTGTAAAAATGGTTAACCCAAGAAGGGTTGTAAACATAGGACATCTGTAAAATACTCAGCACACTGCAACAGTGAGTTTACTAAAACTGTTTATAATTACTATTGTATATTGCTATACCTATTGCTGTAGGACTCTTTCACAACATGCCAACTTTACTTTCTGCTCTCAAGATAAGCAGGCACAGCTGCAGCCTCCATGCACCACATGCTAAAACCCATTTCCTCCAAAGGAACTTATTCAGTATTTTCACAAGCAATGCTATCCAGTAGCACTTTGTACAATTGTGAGAACATCCTATAGCACATAACATGTAGCTATCAATGTCATGTACCTAGTGAGACTATGGAATGGAATTTTTAACTTTAATGAATTTAAATTGAAGTAGTCACATGTGACTAGTGGCTACCACATTGGACAGCAAACTCTACAGCATTTGTTGCTTGATTCAAAACATTTAAAATTAATGACATGTTAGAGAAGAGATAATTCAAGTAAATTTTAGATTCCTAGTTAAATTTGAGATATAATTTTGCATGTTTATTTTCAGGCATAGTTTTAAATTTTGTTCTTTCCTCTGAGAATGAGTACTTTTACATCAGCTCAATGAAGGTCAAGATGAATCAAGTTCTTTGTTTGAAGCATATTTAATAGTACCTATTGTGGAAAACATTACATTTTGTTTGTGAAACCTGTAGATTTTATTTTTTACTTTTCTTTTGGGCAGAGAAGCAGAACATTGAGCAGGAATTAAGTACATGGTGAACCTTGCATGGACCAGAATCAAAGTAATTCAGAAGTTGGACAGAGACCAACTTTGAAGTCCAATCAGGTTACTGGTTTTTCATTTACTTTTTCATGACCAAGAGCATGAAATTCAGCTTATAACACGAAACAATACACATATATCCATGAATATGATTCATATACATCTATACATATATAAAAGAAATAAAGACTTCACAAGACTGATATTCTCTAATGTACTATATCCCCTTCTGTGTATTCTGTCATGTATCATTCACCCCTAGTTTAGTCTATCCTGGTCAGTGATTCATTAACTCAACTGACTTCACAACCCATTATTAAGGAAGTATTCAGATTTCAGAAATAGAAAGAGTGAAGACGGTTAATGTGGGATTCCGAAGCTTCCTATTCATAGAGGGGCAGAAAGTAAATTAATGTGTTGTGGCTACCATAGCAAAATGCTACAGGCTGGATGGCATAAGCAGTAGAAAATTGTAGTTGGAATTTTCTTCGAGCCACCAACCAGCTCCCAAATGAAGACATGGAAACTCATTATTAATTATGAATGCTCAGCCTTTAGCTTATGCTTGTCCCACTAGCTCTTATACCTTAATTTAACCTGTTTCTATTCATCTATGTTTTGCCTTGGGGCTTTTTAACCTTTCTTTCATTTTGTATGCCCTGCTTTCTTGCTTCCTCAGTGTCTGTCTGACTGGCTGGCCCCTGGCATCTCCCTAGTGTCTCTTTTTCTTTCTCCCTCCCCCCAGCCTAAATTACTCCTTCTACTTACTCTCCCTGACCAGAAGTCCCACCTATACCTCCATCATCACTATTCACTATTCAGCTTTTTATTAAGCCAATCAGTTGTCTCAGGCAGGCAACACATTTTACATACTTAAACAAATGCAACACATTTTACATAGCTAAAAAACACAACACATCTTTACATAGTTAAGCAAATGCAACACACTTTTGCATAGTTAAATAAATATTCCACACCAGAAAAACATCTCTCAGTTCCAGAGGTTGGAGGTCAAAAATCTGGGTGCCAGCAAGTTTGGTTTCCTCCAAGGTCTCTTCTTGACTTGCAAATGGCTATCTCTTGTAGTGCTTCTTCTGAATGGATTAATATCCACCCTAAAGTCTTCATTTTAATTTAATCATCTCCATAAAGACCTTATTTCTAAATGTGGCTATATTCTGAGTTACTGGGGATTAGAACTTCAGTATCTGAACATTGAGTCAGCATATAAATGGGAAGGGTAAGTCCCAACAATTTACAAAACAGAGTGTGGGGGTCTAGATATAAATGTTGAATGGTGGCTTTTGCTGGAAGCATCTAGAGTGACTTCCCTCCCACCCTTCAAGATTTGAGGGCCCAAACTCACCCTCAGTTTGCAATATCTGGTTACCATTTTCATATGAAACTATTTTGTTCTCCTGTTGCTTTGAGACAGTAGAGATATTAATCTGCTTACAGTTTAGAGTTAACATCTGATGGAAGATTTTTTTCTTAAATTACTCTTCTTGGGGAATGGGAATGAAGCTCAGTTGGTAGAATGCCTGTCTGGCATGCACAAAGCCCTGGGTTTGATCCCCAGCACTGTATTCCCAGCATAGAGGAAGTAGAGGTCTTCCTTGGATACATAAAACCCCATCTCAAAAAATGTTTTTCTTAATCAGTGAAACAAACTATCACAAGTGAAACTAATTGGGGAATGGAGAAATGAAAAGATATAAAAATTTGAGAGGAGATGGCATTGTATTACTGGAGACACTGATTATAAAATCCTATTGTTCTTATGTTTCCCTTTTCTTTTCTTTTTCCTTTTAGTGGCATTTTTTTGTTAGCGAAGTTTTCCAGAAATTTAAAGGATAGAAATAAGTCACCTGAAATTGACATTGTAGCTGTATAAATTTTCAAATATCCTCATGGATATATGAGGCATTAGCTATACTGCTAATATCTGCACATAAAACCATTATACAAGCAATAATCTACATTAAAATTCAAATGGTTTGGACCAGTAAGATGACTCATCTGGCTAAACCACTTGCTGCCAAGCCTGGGGACCTGAGTTTGATCCCTAGTGCCCCGTCCCGCGGGGCTCGGTAATTCGTGAGTCCGAGGTGGATCACGCCTGCAAATAATGGGCGGGAAAAACCAAGCAGATTTCCTTGTCAAGGCCCACTTTATTGATTATTACAAGGGTTTTTTATAGAGAAAGGAGGAAGCAGAGAAAAAGGAGGTGGGGGGAGGGATGAATGTTAATTGCTCTCAGGCAGGTATCCGGAATCTCCTGTGTTAAGGAAGTGGGGGAAGGGATAGGTGTTAGTTGCTTCTCAGGCCAGATCCTGGAACCTGAGGGGTGGGATGTTAGACTGGCTGGCTAGCTAGGCATGGAGGGGGGTGGTCGCCAAGGCTGGCTTCTGACATCGTGGGATGCTAGACTATCTGGCGGCTAGCTAGGCATGGGAGATCGCCAAGGCTGGCTTCTGACACCCTAGCCCCTACATGATTGAAGGAGAGAACTGGTGCGCACAAGTTGTTTTTTGGCTTCCACATGTATGCTGTCCTGGACTTGGGGCCCAGTACCCACAACCATCCATAACTACAGTTCCAGAGGAACTGATATCCTCTTCTGACTTATGCAGATATCAGGCATACACATGGTGCACATATATGCATTTAGACAAGCATTCATATACATAAAATAAAATTAATTAATTAAAAAACAAGCGACTAAGTATTTCATTTCAAAAAAGAAAGGAAGGGGTTAAGAATGTAGCTTACTTGGTAGAGTGCTGGCCTAGCATACATGGGACCCTGGGCTTGATCCCTGGCACCACATTAATCAGGTCTGTAAGTCCAGTACTTAAGAGACACAGACAAGAGGATCATTCTCTGTTATTCGGAGTGTGAAGCCAACCCAAGCTAAAGCCTTCATCTCAAAAATTAAAAGCAGAAGCAGAAGGTAGCAAGCTGATCATTAGTACTTTGAAAAGACCAAAGATAACATGCATATGGAGCAGCATATGGATTTGGTGGCAATGACTATCTTTAATTTTCAGAAACAAATGTTTTATACTAGTCTCTCCATCCAATACACTATTAAAAGATTTTTTTATACCCAGCACACAACTATAATACAAAGAAATCCTCAGTATAGAGAAATTCACAGTTGAATGCTCTGATTTAATATCCTAAGCAGTGTAGAATTACACATAAGAATGAGAACAAATCCTCTAACCCTCCCTTCAATTAAGAGACAGACTGTGTGTGTTATTTCAATTATGTCAAAAATTATGCAAATCCATTAGTTATATCTCTGCTCACTGATGCATAACTTATCTTCTGCCCCAGTTATTTTAAAATCATATATTGTTAGTGCTAGGTAATGGATTAAATGGTGCCTACTCACAAATATAATGCATCCATTTTTACAATATAAATAATGTATAATTGCCTTTCACTGAACTAATGTACAATAGTCCAACATAAACTGAAGGGCTATTCTGGCATTCCTTGAGAACTCTAAAAAGATTTTTTTTATTTTATGTATGTGAGTGTTTTGTCTGCATGTATTATATGTGCACCATGTACATATCTGATGTGGTAGGAGGTCAGAATAGGGCACTGGATTCCCTGGAACTAGAGTTGCTGATGGTTACTGTCCACAGAGTGGGTGCTGGGAACCAAACCTGGACTCTGCAAGAACAAGTACTCTTCACCACTGAGCCACCTCTCCAGCCCCTTGTTCCTTGAGAAAATCTCACCTACAGAAAAAATGGCCTTAATTTGACCTGCTGTGATTTTTAAGTGTATTTCAAGTCATATATTTTTGTATGTGCATGTATGTATATGTGTGTGTTTATATGCAAGTGTGTGTGTGTCTGTGTGCACGCACGCGCGTGTGCACGTGTGCAGACCAGAGATAGATAAATGTCTGGTGTCTTCAACATTCACTTTCACCTGTAGGAGAAAATGCAGGCATGACCTGGAAGCCAGCCTACATGGCATATTGCACTTCTAAATAAGAAGCATGGAATACCATGCTCCTGAAGAAGGACACTGAATTCTAAATTAGTGTGAGTAGCTGGTAGCTGGCCTGTTGACAAGTCTGCACTCTCTATATCTCCTTTTATGTGCTTCTTCAGCATAGAGACTTTGGTGGTATGAGCACTCACTATCCAATCTAAAGTAGTGTGCTAACCAACCACAGTTAATATACTTCCACTATGGAAGTGTTTGCTCATGTACAATAAAGCAGACGCTGTTCTCTGAGACTGTCTCCAGAGTGGTGTATCTCCACTCCCTTTACTAACAAAGGGGGAATTGATGTCTTGTTGGGAACTTCCAGTAATGATTACACTCACTTTATTTTGTGATACAGGGTCTGTCACTGTACCCAGAACTTAGAAGTTTGGCTAGGCTTGCTGGCCAGCAAGCCCCAGGAATTCTTTCATTTCTGCCTCCCCAGCACTAGGATTGGAGGTGCTGTACGTGACTTTTTAATGTGGGTGTGTGGATCCAAACTCAGCTCCTCATGTTTCTACAGTTAATACCAATTGAGTCACAGCATCTTTCCATGTCCTCAATGCATATGTTTTTATATATGCTTGTACAACATTTAGATAGTAGATGTTGATATTTATTTGTTTGAGATAGGATGTCATGTAGTAAAAACTAATTTTGATCTCACTATGTAGCCAAAGCTGGGCTTGAACTCTGATCCTCCTGCTTCTGCCTTTCAAGTACTGAGATTACAGGTACATGTCATCATGTCTATCTACAAATCAATTTTAAATGAGAATCTAAATAAAAAGTATGACTAGCACCAAGATTTATAATTTCTTATTGATTTCAATATTAGTCCGACATTCATTAGCACTAATGTACAACCTGAGTCATGATTTGTTCAATATAATCCACTCCACCCCTAGAATATTGAAGTTGATTATAAAATTATCACTGTGTAACTACACAAGCATAATCAGTTTTATACAGCTTCTTGTATAAATTGCTATTTAGCAATTCACAAGCTGCCTCAAAGATTCATGTTTATAAGCAGACATTTCAAATACACCAATAAAACAGTATGTCTTGAAGACATGGGCCCATTTATTCCATTAGCCACAATAGCCCCATAGTACAAGTGATAGTAAGAAAGAACCTACTTAAAAGTAAAACAAAAATAGGATTTTTTTAAAAAGTAAAACAGAAAAATTAATCGATACAGTGCATAATAGATGCAGCAGTCATTCCACTGCCGACCCCTTTTACGCCAGCTATTATCATTCTTTATAGTATAAATGACTATATTCTCCTTAAATAAATAGCTCATCTATGACTCTTGTAGAGTCATATATTGTAACAACTTTCTTGGTATAATTCCCAAGGGTTTCCACAGGGTCCCCACCTGTATATGGATCATGATACTGAACTACTAAAACGCCTTCATCTTCATAATCCACTGTATGAGGTAGTGGTAGAGGTGGTAGAAGTGGAGTTGGGCTAGCAGCAACTGATCCAATAGTGGAAAGTGAAGGTGGCAACCAGTCCAACCTTGACCTCCACTTCCTCTTCCCTTTGTACTGTATCTGTGATTTAGAGAAATCTTTCCGGGTGGACTATGCTGACTTACCAGCTTTGTGGAACTAGCATGTAGTCCTTAGGAACTTTTGAGAATCTGACAGGTTCCTGAGTTTTATTAGGAGTATTCTAACCTGGCTTGACATGGGAGGATTTGGTGGTATCTAAGTAGGAGGATTTGTTTTTAACAGTGTGACAGTTCTTGCAGGCTTATTATTTTCATGCTTAACTTCATGGCCCATGTCATGTACAGCTGTGTAGTTGATAGGTTTTGGGATATAACATACAGTCTGTCCTATATTTGCATGTGCTATTCTTTTTGAGTTCTTGATATATTATTTGTTGTCAAAATAACACTCTCTTTTCTCTTCATGAACATTCATGGTCTGTGGGAAATGATGGACTACTTCATTTCCAAAAGCTAAGAGGCTTGGATGTCCAGTAATGGGAGTACACTCTTGACCAATGCATTTTCTCAAGAAATCAACAGTAGCAATAGATTGACTTGTATATGCTTTGTTTTATTCTAAACTTTTCTATTGTCCATAGTCTTATGTAGTTGTTTGCATGGTAGCACTCTATCTAGGTTAAGTTCTGACAACTCTAGCAGCACCTTCTTTCCAGATGAATCTGCTATTCTCCAGGAGCACCTGCAGCAATGCCATTTTCTCCCCTACCCCCCATGTGCTGCTTCTTGTATTAAAGAGATAAAGAGTAAGGTATGCTGAGGCTAGTTCTTATATTTTCTACAAGCATCTACATTGTCCATGTAGGCAGAGATGAGGAAGCAGATACAGTTAAAATCATCATGCCAGTAATAGTGTAAGAAAAAATGGATGTATCTTATTTAAACATCATGCAGAGAAACAATGCAAAGCTTCATACATCAATGCTGAAGATAAAATTAGACTAAAGTGAAATTGAGAGCAGAAATATCACTACAAAAAATTCCTGCCATCTTAACAAAAATAAAAGGTTGTAGTATATTCTTGCTTATATTGCAATCTAACAAAACCCCCTTTGATCACATTTGGCTTACTGATCAATGTTGGACTCAGGTTCACTTATTGTAAATGAGAACTGGAGGTACTTTTGTAATTGGAGGGGGAGGCTGTCTAGTGTCGATGTGCTATTTTTGAGAACTCATGAAGAACAGAACAGAATTTTCTTTGCTAACTTTAACTTGCCACATCTTATAAAAGTATTCCCTTTGGAAACCTGTATCAGGATAGTTTCATCTCAGTTTTGCAGATACAGTGCAGCTCATTTCTCTCTCTGAGGCTAAATAAAAGTACAGGCAATCCAAGCTAAGGCCAAAGTATGAAATCTACTGATTTTTATCCAGTGCAGCTAAACCAGATGGATGGCGTTAGCAACATCCAAGCCAATTCCATTTATTTTTCAACCCAAATTTAATAGATGTTAGATGTGTGCACAGCATGGTTTTTTTTTTTTTTACTTGTTAGTCCCAGTAGGGAAAAAATGAGCATATTTTAGTACTCTCTTTTTTTGTAAGTGTGAAATAATGCTTTCAAGTTCATAGAAAAAAACATTAAGTAAAAATAAAATAAGTCATGCATAACCCAGTAACCGCACTACCCATTTTAAAGTTTTAGCATATGCCATTCTTACATGTTCTTCTGATGTTACCAATGCATTCTATTATGAAAAAACAAGCTGTTTATATGCAGAATTTTAAAATCTTGCATGCCTGCTTAAGACTATATCCACCCCTACATTGGTACATTTACACAATGGAGTACTACTCAGCAGGAAAAACAATGGAATCTTGAAATTCTCAGACAAATGGATGGAACTAGAAGAAACCATTCTGAGGGAGGTAACCCAGTTACAAAAAGACAAACATGGAATGCACTCACTCTTATATGGATTTTAGACATAGAGCAAAGGATTACCAGCCTACCATCCACACTGTCAGAGAAGCTAGTAAACAAGGAGGACCCTGAGAGAGACATACATGGTCCCCTGAAGAAGGGGAAAGGGACAAGATCTCCTGAGCAAATTGGGAGCACGGGGTGGGGGGGGGAGATGTTGGGGAGGGAACTAGGAGAATGAGAAAAGGAGAAGAGGAGGCCTGAGGAGGACATAAAGGAGCAGGAAGGTTGTGTAGGGGGAAGAACAGAGGAGAGCAAAATAAGAGATACCATCAGAGAGGGAGCCAGTATAGGTTTAAAGAGAAATCAGGCACTAGGGAAACGTCCAGATATCTACAAGGATGACACCAACTAACCATCTAAGAGACAGTGGAGAGGCTACCTTAAATGCCCTCCCCTGATAATGAGATTGATGACTAACTTATATGCCATCCTAGAGCCTTCATCCAGCAGCTGTTGAAAGTAAAAGCAGATACCCACAACTAATCACTGAACTGAACTGGAATCCAGTTGCAGAGAAGGAGGAGTGATGAGAAAAGTGGTCAAGACCAGGCTGGCGAAACCCACAGAAACAGCTGACCTGAACAAGTGGGAGCTCTTGGCCCCCAGACTGATCACTGGGAAACCAGCATAGAACTGATCCAGACCCCATGAATGTGGGTGTCAGTGAGGAGGCCTCGGAAATCTATGGGGCCTCTTGTAGCAGATCAGTATTTATTGCTAGCATAGTAATGGACTTTGGGAGCCCATTTCACATGGAGGGATACTCCCTCAGCCTAGACACATGGGGGAGGGCCTAGGCCCTATCCCAAAGGATATGACAGACTCTCAAGTCCACCCCCCATGGAAGGCCTCACTCTCCCTGGGGAGCAAAAATGGTATTGGATAGGCTGGGTGTTTGTGAGAGGCAGGGGAGGAGAGGAGGGAGAGGGAATGGGGATTGACATGTAAAACAACCTTGTTTCTAATTTAAATTAAAAAATAGAGAAAAAGACTATATCCACCCCACTAACAAGTCCTTCTATGCATTATTTATTTCATTGCTATGACATTTTTCTTTGCATGTGTCCAGAAGAAGTACAAAATTGGCCATGCATGGTGGAACTCACATCTCACCCAAGAGAGTAGTGTAAAAACCAGCTAAGGGCAGATGAGTGATGTATAAAAGGTGGCCAGAAGAGAGCCAAAACTGTGGGCTGCTGAGCTGCCGGGAGGAACGTTGGGAGGACAGAGTTTGTTTCAGAAGATTAAATATATCAGAAAAGAGTGGGGAAAATGTACCATATGAGCTAAAACCTGGAGTGAGGCCTGATGGCACACCCCTGTGATTCCAGCACTCAAGAGCCTGAGGCAGGAGGATCATAAATTCAAGCCAGTCTGGGTTACATGGCAAGGCCCTGAAGATAGAAGAAAGAAAGAAGGGAGAGAGAAGACGAAAGAAAAGGAGGATGGGGAGGAAGCAGAGAAGAATGAAGAAGAAGGAAAGAACTATAAACCCATAAACTTTAAATCCCAGGCCTTGCCATCTATGGATTCTGATGAAAATATCTATAATATGAATATCTACATTGTATAAGTTGTAAGGTCCATTTAGAAATTCTAGTCCCTTGTGGTGTCCTTCTTGGGTATTAGAAGAAAAGCAAAGGGCACCTTATGGGTTTGCAACCATCAGTTTGGCTCACAGTACTTTGTTGGTTTCTGTATCTCTGAGATCTAGTCCAGCCTTGGTCACCCTCTTTGGAAAGGATCTCTGTCTCAGTCAGCCTCTGCACACAGAAGCAAAAATTCTAAGAGTCAGTGTGGACAGTCCTTACATCTGTCAGTCAACCAGCAACATGTTCATACTAGATATATTCTGTGCTGGGCTGTGTATTAGTTACATTTCTCCTTGTTATAACAATACATGGGACAAAAGCAACGTAAGAGTTCATTATGACTCACAGTTTGAGGGTACAGTGCAGCATGGTAGGGCAATCATGGCAACCAAGAGGTTGAGGCAATTGCTCACATTAAATCCACAGACAGGAAGCAGAGATAAATGTTGGTGTTCAACTTGCTTTCTACTTTTTATTCTGTCCAGGACCCCACCTCATTGAATGGTACTGCTCACATTTAGTGTGGGTCTTCCCATCTAAACTTAGCTAACCTAGAATTTCCCTCACAGACATACCCAGACACTTTGCTCCTTAGTGATTCTACATCAGTTAAATTGGCAATCAATATCAACCATCACAGATGAGACACCACAGCAAAGTCACCTGTGCAGCAATCGGAGAGGCAATTCTCTGCCTTCGCAAACGCTGCCCTTCTATCTCTAGTGTTGTATCATGTTATACCAGTGGTTTCTCTTAGAACCTCAAGCTTTATTGCTAAGCCAATCTTTTCACTCTCAATCTCTTCTTTGATTAATTCTCCCTCTCTGAAATATCTACTTCTGTAATCAATCTGCCTGATGTATCTGTATAGCTTTTGTTTTTATTTTATCTGTATGGGCATTTTACCTGAGTATACATATGTGTACCTCAGGCATGTCTGATGCTTGTGGAGGCCAGAAGAGGACACTGGAGTCCCTGGACTTGGAGTTACCATTGTTAGCCACCATGTGGGTGCTAAGAACTGAACCCACGACTTCTGCAAGTACACCAAATGCTAATAACCACTGAGCCGTCTCCCCAGATCCCTCTGTATAGATATTGTACAGATCTCAAGCTGTGGGCTTAAGCTGAAGCTTTTATTACTTCAGGGTCCATGTGTATCAGTTACTTCACATCTCTACTCAGAGGGTGGGAATGCACAACACATTAAGTCTCTGTGTTGACCTAACTGGACCTCTGCTGTACTGACTAGGCTAATTCCCTGCAGAGGGGACAGGGTATACAGCATTTCACTGTTCTAATATTACAATAATAAGCATCTTTTGCATAAATCTCGAGCAATAATTTGTACCTCTGGTAATATTTTCAGAAAGAGTCATATAAGTGAAATTATAGTCACATGGTATAAATGTTCAAAAGGGTCTATCACATAGTATGAATTACTTTTTACAAGTGTAGTTCCAATTTTCAGTTTCATCTACCAAAAGGCACAATAGGAACTGCACATTTTAGCATGCATTCTTGAATTTCTAAGGGTGCGAATGGGTGATATTTGCACTGATTACTAGATCCAGAGTCAGCGCCAGGGCCAGGAAGCCTTGCTCTTGAAGGGACCAGCTCCCCATTTTGGCAGCCATAACAGCCTAACACGTGCTTGCCTGATCTTGCCTTGGTCACTAGGAGGTCAGATGCCTGCCTCATGGCAAGGAACCAATCAGAAGTTAGCTGGTGCTATGCTTTACACCTCTGGGGACAAATGCACAGCAATGACATGCAGAGCATAGCAATCGCCCTGGGAGGGCCTATGGGCCATAACAACTAGTTGGTCAATCAACACAGGGCAAGTCCTCCAAGCCAGGAGGCACATCAATCCTGAGCCTGTGCGTACCTCTAGACACTTCCCTTAAGCTGTCCTATAAGATCTCTGTCCCATGGCTTCTCAGGGTCTTTTTCCCCAGCCATCTGCCATGGTGGGTGGATGAAAGGCCAGAGCTAATGGGGTTAGCTCGTTAAACAACTGCAATGAAGCCTCTTGCTGTTTGCATCAAGCTTTCGCCTCTGCCTAGTGATTGGGGTTGCCACAGTCCTGGGTCAAGATCCTGGGGGCCTGAGCCTCCGGGGGTCTTTCACTCTAAACTCTGGCTTTCCAACTCTGTGACTGGAATGACTCACTGGTCTCTTCTCACCTCTCCAATCCTCTCCTTATCTCTCCTCACCTCTACTCTTCTTTCTTCTCCACCCTCTTTCCTTGCCCCCTTCCCCTCCCCGCTCTTCCTTTTTCTCCCCTCTCCTATTTCTGTCTTGACAAGCTCTTACTTTGTAGTCTAGGTTGTCCTCAAGATTGGAGCAATCCTCTGCTCTAGCCTACCTATTGCTTGCATTAGAGACACAAGCCTTCACGTCCAGGTCACTTACTTTTCGAAAATATGGCTTGTTGACATGTGTAATGGGATTAAAAATACTTTCTCCACAGAAGTCCCGGAATGAATATGTAAGAAAAAGGACCCATGAGGGTTGATACATATCCCCTTTGAGCACTGCATGGGGACCAGGTGATTTTGGAACCCAATGAGAGTTTACATTTTAGTTATCAATAATGATCTGACAGACAACTCTGCCTGGCTACCTTTACTGGTGCCAGGTGAGAACAATCGTTTCCTTTTGCTCTTTTCCCCATTTCTATCCCTTTCCTTTTTCACTTCTCTCCCCTGCCCCTTTGCTTTTCTTTGTGGCTGATCAAGCATAGGGGCTACTGGTGGAGGTTTTCCAGAAATCCTGGGACCACACTATACACATGCTTCAGCAAGGTAAACATCACATGAAGAATGTAAAGCTTCGGGCTAGCATTTCTGTTTTGCAGATGGTTCCACAGTTTGGAATTCAGCTGACTACCATACTTGCCAACAACAGCAAAGTAAGAATACAATTCAGCACCTCATTAATCCCAATATTATTACATGTGTGGTTTTCAGTTCACATTTAATATTTATTTTTCTCAGGAGGAGGCCAGGACTAAATTAAGCATGTTATAGTCATCCAGACTTAAGGCCAGGAAGGTCCTGGTAGAGGGGGAGAGGCAAGGATTTTTTTCAAGAAGCAAGGACTGTGCGGCTGACTTCAGCTTATGCCCTGATGGGTAACACTCACTCTAAGTGTTACAACTCTGAAGGGAAAAGTGTCCTGGCAGCCAGGCACCAAGGAATACCACAAAGTCATACTGCAAAACAAACCTCACACAAGACATTTATTGGGAGAGACACAGAGGGTGTCTGCCTCTGCTCAGGAGAGAAGCAACAAAGAACTCAGAAGAGAGCAGGCTTTAAATAGGGTTTCTTGGGGGTGGGGTGGAGCTTTTCAGGATGGCCTGGGGTTGGGGGGATTTTGTGGCGTGATCTCAGGGCAAACTCAGGGTTTGGTGGGATATTGTCACCTAATCTTGGGCTTTTTTTTTCTGTAGGATGGGGCCTGGACACTCTCCTACCTCTAGGGGCTGTGCCAGGCAGTCAGGGCAGTCTGGGGGTGGGGCATAGCATCTCCATCTTTAAGGCCCTTAGAGAAATGGGGGCAAGGAGTGGCTCAAGGGGTTTACATCCACTGATCATCACTAGGGAACTAAAAGATTAAGTAGACTTTGAACTGATTTAATTAAAACCTTGGAATGAATGCAAACATTTGCATCGATCTGTCTACCCATTTGTTCCCAGCAACTGCCCCTTCAGGTCAGGGCAAAAGATCTTAGAGATCTTTTCCATCTGCTTCACAGATGAAAAAAAAAAAACCCTGAAATTCAGCAAAGATAAACAACTTGCTGATTGACAACTGGCCTATTTTGGATAGATCCAGAGCAAAGCTGAGGCCTCTTTTGTTGTTCAGTTCAAAACAGGATACTGCCTCCTTCCCTCCTGGGTGCATTTGTGATGGGTTTATCATGACAGTGCCTATAGGCTGAGTTTAAACACAATCCAAAAGCCATTGGAAAATCAGTGGCTTAGTTCCTTCCTGGCATTAAAATCCTGTTCTAGAAAACTATAGGAGGACATTCATACGTGGAATTTTGTTATAATTGAACTGATAAAAGCCTTATCTCTGGAATGAAGGACCTGGGGAAGCAAAGCTGTTTCTAATCTATTTCCAGTAAATTTGAAAGGGTACTGAAGTACTTTGAACTTCTCTTAAGTAGGATAAAGGTAAAAGTCTAATCTCACATGGTTTTTCTCATCCTCCCTTTTAAGTACTTCAGTCTGTGGCTATGTAGCAGCTGGGAGCAGGCACCACACTCAAGGGCTTTGTGAGCCAAGAGCTATGAGCATTATGGGCTAGATTACCCGAGTTTGGGCTTTTGTTCTCACTTAGATCCTGGGGTAATTGCAAATGATTTTGAACAGGGAGAATGACACATCTGCACAAGTCTGTAGGGGGAAGGATGGTCTGGGAGCTATGTGTGATAAGAAAGGAATGAAAGACCCCCGGAGAGGTTCTTTCGTGGAAGAAGACCCACACCCAGGAATCAGCGAAACCACGAACTTTGGATGTAAGAACAAGAGGATTTATTAATAACACGGATATCCGGGACTTAGCTTCTGTTTTGCCAAGTCCCGAGCCCCGGAAGGAGGGTCCTTTTATAAGGGAAAACAGGCATAGTACAGAAGCGAAAAGCATCAAATCAGCATTTTCTCAAGGTTTAATAGCCAGGCGAAATGGCCTTATCTCCTGCCGGTCCAGATGGCTGGCCTTGGGACCGAGCGATCCGGCGGGGGTTGGCCTTGCGTGGGGCGGGGAGTGAGGGCCAGCAGCTGCAGAGATCAAAAGGTCGGGGAGGGTGCTAAGGAGGGAAGTGCTAAGGAGGGAAGTGCTAAGGAGGGAAGGATGTATTCGCGCGCCCCGCCAGCTGCCGACCAGAGTAGAAAGGCTACAGCCCGGGGGTGGGGGTCTTTCATCCCCCATTTCTCTTGTTACTGAATGGAATCTTTCATTCAGAGGTCTCTGGATATTCTGGATCTATCTGCTTTAGCTGGTGGTATTGTTGAGTTAAAACTAAGGTTTGTATGGCAGATAATCGTTCTCTAATGAATTGAGTTATCTTGTTCAGAATGCAGGGACCAAGTATAAGGATTAATAATAGAATAATCAGAGGTCCCATGAGAGTAGATACCAGAGTAGTGATCCAGGGGGACTTAGCGAACCATCCTTCGAACCATCCTTGTTGAGACTCAAATAGCTGTTGCCTCTGTTTTAGCCTTTCCCTAAGTTTGGCCATGCTGTCCCTTACTATTCCTGTATGATCTGCATAAAAGCAGCATTCTTCCTTGAGGGCAGCACATAGCCCCCCTTCCTGTAAAAATAATAAATCTAATCCTCGTCTGTTCTGCAGGACCACCTCAGAGAGTGATGTTAAGGATTTCTCGAGTGCACTGACTGACTCTTCCAGGACCTGGATGTCCGTGTGCATGGCTTGTTGTAGAAGCTTAAAATGATTAATTCCCTGTAGGGCAACGGTTCCGGTCCCTATGCCGGCTGCTATGCCCCCCACTGTTATTCCTCCTAATAATAGGGCCACGGTAAGGGATATTGGCTCCCTCTTATATCGGGTTGATTTCCCTAGTACGCTGTAAACATATTCAGGTTGGTGGTATGTGACTTTGGGCCAAAGTTCTATCAATATACAAAAATCAATGGTGGTGTTGAGAACAGTGGTAGAGACACAGGGAGTCAACCCAGTACTGCAAGCCCAATAAGTTCCATAAGGGGCAACAAGGTATCGGCTGTCCTGAGATAATGGCTCTACTTGGTTACATAATTCTTGATGTGAGGGAGGGATCCTGCCTATGCATAGCCCCTTTCCTGAGACCTCAGATATTGTGAGCTTGTGCTGCATAGCAGCTCCACAACTGGTAGGTGCTGAGGTCTGGTTGGAGTAGTTGCCCAGTATTGCCACGCCTTCATAATATGGGGGCCGGGAAACTAGGCATAACCAGCATTCCTGAGTCTTGTTGGGGTCTGAAAAATTTAAGGCTTGGTAAACTCCTTGGATTAATTGTAATAATCTATCTCCGGTACCTGGAGGGTCTCTGGTTAACTCGATGTTTAGGGCGTCTGGGGTGGGGGAGAAGATGACAGCATCTGGGGTAGGAGTGATAGCTTTAGGAACGGTAGGGGGTTCAGGGACTTGGAATTGGGTTGGGGCCCTCTGGTCCGCTATTACTGTGTTTGGCCCGACTGATTGTTGGCTTAGGGGAGTAATTTGTCTGTACAGGGAGAATAAGGTCACCGGATCTTTCCCTGCTCGGTGCAGCCGGAGTCCCCAGACTTTAGGACTATCCCAAGTAGTCCTTTTTCCAGCATCTGTGAACCTTAGGATGAGAGGGTTGCATTTTCCTCCGGGGGTGGCGCCTTGAAAACCTCCCCCTCCGGCACTATCATAACAGGGTCCGCAGGCTCTTTGCCCACATCTCCATGGTCCTTTCCCTGTGTACCCTGGGATCTCCCTCCGTTTGAGAGTGATGAAATCCCAAGAGGAAGAGGGTTTCCAGTAAGCCTCCCCTGTGGTTTCACATCCCCAGCTTGCACAGTACCCTTCCTGTGGCCCCCCGCAGTCATGAGTTGGTCTATGGCCAGGACAAACATAAAAATCCTTGCTTCTTGTCCCTATCCTTCCCCCAGGGTGGTGGCATCCGTACCCTGGGAATGGTTCCTGGTCAGAGGGATCCCAATCAGACCCTACTAAGTCACATAGGTCGACATAGAGAGGAGGGAACCCATCATGTAGAGTCCCTATATAAGTGCTGAGGTTGGCTATTTCCCCGGTCCCTAGATTGGCTATTTTCCAGGTGATATTATAAACCCTGTGGGGGTTAGTTGCTACATGGGGGGTAAACAGACAACCAATCAACAGGAGGGTGTACGAGAGAGTCTTATCTTTAAAGGATTTTGAGTGCGGTGTGCGGTCCATTCTGATGTAGTGGCTGAATCGGTGGGTCGGGCTGGCTTTACATGTGAAGCATGTATCCAAGCGGCAATGCCGTCTACTTTGAGTGCGGTGGGAGTGGTAAGCAAAACGATGTAGGGTCCCTTCCAGTGGGGTTCAAGGTTCTTGGCCTGGTGACGCCGGACCCAAACGGTGTCCCCGATCTGGTAGGAATGGGGGATGGTGGGATGGTCCCTCTGGTCTTTATAAGCTTGAGCAAGGGGTTTCCAAATCTCCCGTTGTACTAATTGTAGTGCCTGTAAATGAGCTTGGAGAGAAGGGGAGTTAGCAAAATCTGAGACATCTTGATCAAGAAAGTTAATGATAGGAGTAGGTACTCCATGCAGGATTTCAAAAGGTGTGAGCCCATGTGGCCCAGGGGTGTTGCGAGCACGATAGAGGGCTAGGGGGAGTAGGAGGACCCAGTCTCTACTGCCAGTTGCAAGCGACAATTTTGTTAAAGTCTCCTTGATTGTTCTATTCATCCTTTCTACCTGTCCTGAACTTTGGGGTCTGTAAGCACAATGTAATTTCCAATCAATCCCCAACAAGGTGGCCACTGACTGACTTATCTGGGAGGTGAAGGCGGGCCCATTATCTGTTCCCAGTACCTGAGGCATCCCATAACGTGGAAAGATTTCTTCAAGCAATTTCTTAGTAACGATCTTGGCTGTTTCATGTTTAGTAGGAAAGGCTTCAACCCATCCTGAAAAGGTGTCTACAAAAACTAATAGATACTTGTATCCATATTTACCTGGTTTAATCTCAGTGAAATCTATCTCCCAATGTGTTCCGGGCCGGTAGCCTCTGACCCGGTTCCCAGGAGGAAGCTTCAGTCTGGATGCGTTGACTCGGGCGCACGCATCACATTGTTCAGTTACCTGTTTTAAAATGTCATTCTTCCCCAAAAGGAAATTGAATTCCTCTTCTCGTTCGAGGAGCTCCCGCATCTTCTTGGAGCTCAGATGTGTCATCTTATGTAAAAATGTCACTAGGTACTTGGTTACCCGGTAGGGGATGACAGTCTTTCCTTCATAAGTCCAATCCCCGTTTGGTTCCTTTGTGGCTCCCAATTTCTCTAGGGTTTGGATGTCTCTTTGTTCATAGTCCCATGAGGGGGAGGGACGGTCGTTGGTGGGCTCCAGAGCCAGGAGGCTAGTGGTGTCTGTGGTCAGGGCCGCCTCTCGGGCAGCCAAGTCTGCCCTCCGATTGCCCCTGGCTTCAAGAGAATCCCCTTTTTGATGTCCGGGGCAATGTATGATACTTAAGGCGGAGGGCAGATGAAGAGCTCTTAGGAGAGCGAGGATTTCCTCCTTATTCTTAATGTCTTTCCCTTCGGAGGTAAGCAGCCCCCTCCGTCTGTAAATTTCTCCATGTATATGGGCAGTGGCAAAGGCATAACGACTGTCTGTGTACACGGTGAGCCTCTTACCTTCTGCCAATTTTAGAGCCTGCGTGAGGGCAATGAGCTCTGCCCTCTGCGCAGAGGTTCCGGGAGGGAGTGCCTGAGCCCAGACGACCTGATTCTCTGTGGTGACTGCTGCGCCCGCCCTTCGTTTTCCTTGATGCAAAAAGCTGCTTCCATCCGTGAACCAGATGTGGTCCGGGCTGGGTAGAGGCTGGTCAGTCAGGTCGGGTCTCGCCCCATGGGCCTCAGCCAGTACCTGTAAGCAATTATGAGCCTCTGGCTCCCCTGGGAGAGGGAGCAAGGTGGCTGGATTCAGAGTCACCAGAGGCCCAAAGTGGACCCGGTCTTTGTCCAACAGCATAGTCTGGTAATGAGTCATTCGGGCATTAGTGAGCCATCTGTCTGGAGGCTGTCTGATGACTGCCTCAACCGCATGAGGGGCATGTATGGTCAAAGGCTGCCCCAAGGTTAGCTTGTAAGAATCTTTTACTAGCAGGGCTATGGCGGCAATCATTCGGAGACAGGGTGGCCATCCCGATGCTACAGGATCCAATTTCTTGGAGAGGTATGCAGTGGGCCTTCTCCAAGGCCCCAGTTTTTGGGTGAGGACTCCCTTGGCATAGCCTCCTTTCTCATCTATAAAGAGTTCAAATGGCTTAGCTAAGTCCGGTAGACCCAGGGCTGGTGATTCAAGGAGAGCCTTTTTGATGTTGGTGAAGGCTTTCTTTTGGGGCTCTTCCCATTTAAAAGCAACCCCTGGCCGAGTGAGGGGGTAGAGGGGAGCCGCCATTTCGGCAAACCCGGGGATCCATAGGCGGCAGAAGCCTGCCGTTCCCAAGAACTCTCTCAGTTGGCGGGGATTTTGTGGGGTGGGAATGTCTAAGATGGCTCGCATACGGGCTTCCGTTAGCCATCGCCGTCCATCCTTTATCTTGTATCCTAAATAGGTCACCTGTTTCTGACATATCTGGGCCTTCTTGGCGGATGCCCGGTATCCTAGGCTCCCAAGAGTCTGGAGGAGGGCTCGAGTGCCTTCCTTGCATTCTTCCTTGGTTTTGGCTGCCAGGAGGATGTCATCTACATACTGTAAGAGGATTAGCGCGGGGTACCGGACCCGGAATCCTGCCAGATCCTGATGTAAAGCTTCATCAAAAAGGGTGGGGCTGTTCTTAAACCCTTGAGGTAACCTAGTCCAAGTTAGCTGCCCAGAGATTCCAAGGTCGGCATCCTGCCATTCAAAGGCAAATATAGGTTGGCTGGTGGGATGCAGGCGGAGGCAGAAGAAGGCATCTTTAAGATCTAAGACTGTATACCAGGTATAGTTGGGTGGCAATCCGCTCAGCAAATTATAAGGGTTGGGGACAGTAGGGTGTATGTCCTCTATCCTTTTATTGACCTCCCTCAGATCCTGTACTGGCCTATAGTCATTGGTTCCTGGCTTCCTGACGGGCAACAAAGGTGTATTCCAAGGAGATTTACAGGGCACCAGAATCCCTTGTTCAAGTAACCTTTTAATATGTGGCCGAATTCCTTCGCGGGCTTCTTTAGGCATTGGATACTGTCTGACGGATGCAGGAAGGATGGCAGCTTTTAAGGTTACTATAATTGGGGCCTGGTTGATGGCAAGGCCCATTCCTCCTGTTTCAGCCCAGGCTTGGGGAAATTCCGCAAGCCAGTGATCAAGGGTTTCCTGATTGTTCGAATTAGTCCTCTTTTCATGGAGTCTGTATTCATCTTCTATGGACATTGTCAAGATGGTAAGGGGAATTCCCTCTGGCCCTGTGACTTTGACTTCTGACCTCTCAAAGTGTATTTGAGCTTTTAATTTGGTCAATAGGTCCCGTCCTAGTAAGGGGTAGGGGCAATCTGGCACATGGAGGAAAGAATGCATAACCTTACCGGTCGCGAGCTGGAGCTGCCGATTTGTAGTCCAATGGTACTGCTTTCCGCCTGTAGCTCCCTGTACCCATGCAGTCCGGTGACTCAGGGGTCCGGGTGACCGATTCAGAACGGAATGTTGTGCCCCTGTATCTACTAGGAAGGTGACCGGATGCCCCCCGACTTGCAGTGTTATCCTGGGCTCAGGGGGGGGCTCCTGGCCCTGACTTCTCTAATCTTCTAGGTTTAGAAGGTCAGAGGTTCTTGGCCGTGGAGGCTTGGCCCGGGGGTTCTTAGGGCATTCTTTTGCCCAATGTCCTTTTTCTTTGCAGTAAGCGCATTGATCCCTGTCCAGGTGGGGCCCCCTTCTGCCATCCCTCTGCCTATTCTGTCTCTGACCTGTCACTACTGTGGCCAATAGCCTGCTCATCTCTCTATTCCGCTTACGGTCTCTTGCAGCCTCTTTCTCCTCTGCTTCTTTTCTCAGTCTTTCCTCTCTCTCCTGGGCTTCCTTTCTCCAACGTTCTTCTCTTTCTGTCTGTGTCTCTCTCTTATTAAAAATACGTTCTGCTTCCTTTAACAAGTCTTGGAGCGTATATCCTTGTAAATTTTCTAGCCTTTGGAGCTTGTTTCTTATGTCCGGGGCTGACTGCCAAATAAAGGACATAGAAACGCTGGTGGCCTGCCCTGGATCTTCCGGATCATAGGGAGTATACATTCTATATGCTCCTTTTAGTCTCTCTAGAAAAGTGGCGGGTGATTCCTCCGCCCCCTGTATTACCTGCTTTACCTGGGCCAAATTGGTAGGTCGGCGTCCTGCCCCCCGGAGACCCGCTACCAGCAACTGGCGATAGAGACGCAGATGGGTCCTACCTGCTTCAGTAGTAAAATCCCATTCAGGTCTTTCAAGAGGGCAAGCCGCATCGATTTCATTGGGCAGCTGGGTGGGCTGCCCGTTGGCTCCTGGGACATTCTTTCGTGCCTCTAGTAGAACACGCTGTTTCTCCTCCGAGGTTAAAAGAACCTGCAAAATCTGCTCACAATCATCCCAGGTAGGTTGGTGAGTTGTGAGTACCGACTCTATGAGAGATGTCAGCCTCACAGGGTCTGCAGAGAAGGAAGGATTATTATTTTTCCAGTTATAGAGGTCCGATGCTGAGAATGGCCAATATTGAGGTTGGCCATTCGGTCCAGTTCGGAGGGGCAAAGCGGTTGAATCTGGAGCGGGCTGCTCCCTACGACCTCTTAGTCGGTGAGCCATTGGGGAAGGGTCAGGTGGGGGAGCTGAAGCCGTCTCTGCCGAGACGGCGGGGGCCGCTTCTGCCTCTGGCGGGGGCGGCAGCGCCGGGTATGGCGGGGGTTCTTCAGTCAATAGGTCAGCCAACAGGTTTTCTCCCGGGGGAAGCACCTCAGGCGTCTTCTTCTCTTCAGCTTTAGCGTCCTTTACCGCTGTAGGGTAAAGGCTGGAGTGGGGAGGGAGCTGGGGATTGGAAAGGCTAGGGGTTGAGGGAATGGGCCGGTTGGAGCGGTTAGAGGGAGGAAGGAAGGGGGAGCCCTTGGGGTGTAGGAAAGGACGTATCCAGGGGGGGGGTCCTGAACCAAGGCCTCCCAAGTGACTATGTATGCCACCTGGTCGGGATGCCCCTGTGGTCCAGGATCCATAGTCTTCTCTTTCACCTGAAATATAGTTTGGAGGTTAAAGGTACCATCTCGCGGCCAGCCAACGTCAAAGGCTGGCCATTCTGAGGAACAAAGAGTAATCCATTTGCGTTTACGCACATCAACAGATTGGTTATGAGCATAATCCTGCACATCTCTCCAGTGTGAGAGTGTTAGGGACAAGGGAGTGGTGATAGTTTGTCCCATAGTTTCTAGACTTAGTAGAACACAGATAATGGTTATGATACAAAGACTAAGCAAAACAGAACAGGCTTTCGCTGCGCGGTTTCGACACAGAGTCGATAGTAAGATTTGAGAGGGGTTGAAGAAGGGGGCCAGCCTTCTTCGTCCCCGGTAAGGATTGCAAATCCTTCAAGCCGAGGACCCTCTCCAAAGAGGTTGGGAAGCTGTCCAGTCATAGATCTCAGCTCAAAAACAAAAGTACAAAGGTGAGCCCACTAATGCTTCAATCGCTACCAGGACGTCTCCTGGAGCCAGGGTCGGGAGTCCGAACCCGTCAAATACAAATGTACGCAGCTGTGTACTACCAACGCGGGCGCGCAGTTCATGAAATGGTTTCAGACAGAAAGACAGGACCAGACGAGACAAGACAGTGGATCCACATAACACTTACCTCCCAAATGTGGGTCGGTGGTCCCTGGGCGGGGGTCTCGATCCCGGACCGAGCCCCCAAATGAAAGACCCCCGGAGAGGTTCTTTCGTGGAAGAAGACCCACACCCAGGAATCAGCGAAACCACGAACTTTGGATGTAAGAACAAGAGGATTTATTAATAACACGGATATCCGGGGCTTAGCTTCTGTTTTGCCAAGCCCCGAGCCCCGGAAGGAGGGTCCTTTTATAAGGGAAAACAGGCATAGTACAGAAGCGAAAAGCATCAAATCAGCATTTTCTCAAGGTTTAATAGCCAGGCGAAATGGCCTTATCTCCTGCCGGTCCAGATGGCTGGCCTTGGGACCGAGCGATCCGGCGGGGGTTGGCCTTGCGTGGGGCGGGGAGTGAGGGCCAGCAGCTGCAGAGATCAAAAGGTCGGGGAGGGTGCTAAGGAGGGAAGTGCTAAGGAGGGAAGTGCTAAGGAGGGAAGGATGTATTCGCGCGCCCCGCCAGCTGCCGACCAGAGTAGAAAGGCTACAGCCCGGGGGTGGGGGTCTTTCAGGAAAGCTCAAGAGATTGTAGTCTGGCAGGCCAGTGGGAGAACATATCAAACCATTGCAGAGGCTGGCAATGTGGCTTGGCACTAGATCACTTGCCTAGTATGTGTGAAGCCCTTGGTTTTAGCCCCAGCACTCACCCCCAAAGTCATCAAGGACAGAGGCTTTTAAAGAAGCTCCAAATTAGGGTTTTAGAGCCACACATTATCTTATTTTGAGTGACTTCAGAAGCAGGATTTGCAACAAAGGATTCAGGTACTAGCAACATATGGGGGAATGACCCTAGGATTACTGGTTAATGACTAGAAAAGGGAAAGGGACAGAAAAGAAACCAGTAACAGGTGTTAGACCCCCGGAAAACTCAGGCCTCCAGGGTCTCAGCCCAGGACCACGGTCACCCCAATCACCAGGTGGATTTGAAAGCTTGCTGCAAACTGCATGAGGCTTTATTATTGTTTAACGAGCTAACCCCATGTTAGCTCGGGTCTTTCACCCACCCGCATGGTGGATGGCTAGCAAAGACAGCTTGAAGGGGCTGCATAGAGATCTTGTAGGGCAGCATAAGGGGAGTGTCTAGGGGTACGCACAGGCTCAGGATTGGTGTGCCTCCTGGCTTGGAGGTCTTGCCCTGTGTTGATTGGCCAACTGGTTGTTATGGCCTATAGGCCCTCCCAGGGTGGTTGCTATGCTCTGCATGTCATTGCTGTGCACTTGTCAGTAAAGCACACCCAGAGCTGTAAAGCATAGCACGACCAGCTAACTTCTGATTGGTTCCTTGCCATGAGGCAGGCACCTAACCTCTTAGTGACCAAGGCAAGGTCATGGCGAGCATGTGTTACTGTCATGGCTGCCGAAATGGGGAGCTGGTCCCTTCACAGGCAGAGGTTAGGGTTTGGGTTTGGATTAGGGAAAGGCAAGTCTCTCACTGAGGCCATACTGGAGATCACTCCTCCTGGTTGAAATGTTCGGGGAGACCACAGTGAACACACCTCAATGGTCTTCCTACAAGGGGCCAGGCAGGTGGAGGATTCATCCATAATTTCTCTGTCATTGGTTCTGCTTCCAGGCCAGGCTGTGATGGCACATGCCTTTAATCCCAGTACTTGGGAGGCAGAGGCAGGAGGATCTCTTTGAGTTTGAGGTCAACCTGGTGTACAGAGCAAGTTCCAGGACAGGCTCCAAAGCTACACAGAGAAACCCCATCTTGAAAAACAAACAAGCAAAAAAGAACTGCTTCTAGACCCACTAACTCCTTTTAAATCTTTTGTTCGACAGTTTCATATATGTATATAATGAATTTTAGTTGCCCCCATCCCTCTCTCTCATCCTCCAACCTGAAACCTTCTTCTCCATAGGTTTTCCTCCTATTTTCATGTCTTCTCTCTGTGTTGAACACAGAGTGTAACTAAAGTTTCTTTCCTGAGCTTAGGTAGGAGGTTATTTACTGGAGCAAAGTCAACTTATCAGTGGCTACACTACTAAAGAAAATGGCACTCCCATCTCTAAGAACCGTTAACTGTCTATAGTCCCTCAGGAAAGGGTGGGGTTTCTTGGGTGCCTCCCACATCCATGATGAAGTGTTGATAGACCCAATCTTGTGCAGGTCTTGTGCTGGTGAAGTGTTGATAGACCCAATCTTGTGCCAGTCTTGTGCAGATAACCACAGTTGCAGTGAGTTCTTGAGTGTGATGGCCACAAAGACATGTCCAGAAGATACCTTTTTGCTACACATCTCCCCATCCCCTGACTCTGACATTATTTCTGTCTCCTCTTCTGCGGTGTTCCCTGAGACTTGGAAAGGGTGATTTAGCTGTCCCTTTTTGAGTCAAGCATTCCAGCGTCACTTATTCTCAGCAGTTTGCCAGTTAAGGGCTTTCTACACTACCCACCACCCGCTTTAGTAAGAAGTTTCACCAATAAAAGGCTGAAGACAACAGCAAATAGAAGGTAGTATGTCGGGGGCCAGGAAATATCATTAAGAAATATCTTGAGGTACAAACCTCTGGTTCAGCTCTGGCCTACAATTGTATTGTAGATGCGAGATAATCTGCTATTGAATAGCATGACCTCAGTGGAGAATGTCCCCTACTTTGCATCTCTACAGAACTAAGCATTTGAATAGGCCTGCACCTGGGCAGAGGGCTAGGTGTGGAGGACAAGTGAGGAGACAGGGAGAGTTAGGGGTTATCTAGCAGAGAGGGGTCGAGGGCAGGAGAGAATAATGGCCTCATGGCTAGGGAAGCATGGTTAGGAACAGCCAGGAAGATGCGGAATAAAAGAAGAGACTCTAGTTTTGCAGCATGGAACTGAGAGCTCTCTAAAGATGACGAGATGCCTGTGTTTGGTCTTATCTACATTGGGTTGCTAGAAGTTTCCAAGTCCACGCTCCCCTACTCAGGCCGAACCTCATGGCTACCAAGGCTTGGGGCTGAGACATGCCGGGCCACGACAGTAGTGTGACTAGGAAGGTTGATGTGACCATTCAGCAAAATTAGTAGTAGGGTAGCTACCTCCTTCAGGACCTATGACCTCTTCAACTAGGGGCTCTTGACCAGGTTTCTAGAACCAACATTGAGTTCCCTTCTGTGAAGTGATCCTCAAATCCAACCAAAAATTAGTCAGTTGGTCCCACAACAGTCACACCACTATTACACTAATGGGCCAGACCCATGAACTCTTCAGTACTCAACATTTGCCATGCCTGGGGGACAGAGGTACTCCCTAGGAAGACAGTGGATGTTTCCAGCAATAAACAGCCTTAGGAGAAAATAACTGAATGTCAAGCAAGTATGGGCAGAGGGCCAAAAGTGTCTGGTTCTGATGCTTATTTCTCCCTGATGATACTCAGGCAGTTTTGAATTTTAGAAATGGGATTTATCCCTGGGAGTTTTATAGTGAAGGGACCAGTTCCCCATTTCGGCAGCCATAACAGCCTAACACGCACTTGCCTGACCTTGTCTTGGTCACTAAGGTCAGATGCCTGCCCCTTTTGGCAGCCATAACAGCTGAACACCTGCTTGCCTGACCTTGTCTTAGTCACTAGAAGGTTAGATGCTTGCCTCGTGGCAAGGAACCAATCAGAAGTTAGCTGGTGGTACTATGCTTTACGGCTCTGGGTGTGCTTTACCGACAAGTGCACAGCAATGACTTGCAGAGGATAGCAACCACCCTGGGAGGGCCTATGGGCCATAACAACCAGTTGACCAATCAACACAGGGCAAACCCTCCAAGCCTGGAGGCACACCAATCCTGAGCCTGTGCATACCCCTAGACACTCCCCTTACGCTGCCCTATAAGATCTCTATGTAGACGCTTTGAGCGGCCTTTCTAGCCATCGGCCATGGCAGGTGGCTTGAAAGGCCCAAGCTAACATGGGGTTAGCTCGTTAAACAACTATAATAAAGCCTCATGCAGTTTGCATCAAGCTTTCGACTCCGCCTGGTGATTGAGGTTCTGGGCTGAGATCCTGGAGGCCTGAGCTTCCAGGGGTCTTACAATAGTAGGAAGATTTCTAATTAATTTTCTTCTCTGAATTCTGTGATCCTTAACTTTCAAAAATAGCCCATCCCATGAGCACACATTACATTTTTGCTTACATCTAATTCTAACTTTGAGGGATGTTTCTAGGGATGGAACCCAAGGCCTCATACATGTTAAGCAAGCACTCTATCATTAATTTATACCCCAGACCCAATAATCACTTTTAATCCATGCCCCCTTTAAGAATTATACTCTGTAGTATAAATTTACTTAAGGAGCTTGCAATTACTGTTCTGTGTGTATTATAGATTCCTATTTTTAAAATACTTCACAATCAGATTACAGAAGATTGAAAATTATAGTAATAAAAATAGCTAGGCATGTGAGACACAAGGTAAGAAAGAAAAACATATTAAGACAACTTGATATGACACACTTGAGTGAAGCTGGCAACAGGCAAGCTATCCATCTCCAGCATTTATTAGAATTTATTCAAAGTCCAGCTTTGAGAATAGAAAGTTGCCAGGACTTTATACTGGAAACCATTCAACATTCAAACCAGCATGACAGATTTTCTTTTCAGAACCATGCACCTCAAAATTTAAGAAATTTGAGGAATTTCTCTAAAATTGCATAGTAGGTCAATGGAAACTCCAATAAAAGAGATGTGACCTTGGGGAAAAATAAGTTGCTTGCATTTATGAACCTTAAAAGTGACCTCCTTTATTCTTTTAATTAGTTTACTAAATTGGTAGGGAGTGGGGAAGTACTAACAGCTCCCAGGGTGGATTTTTGAGCACTGATGTGCACTCAGTAAACTCCAGAGCCAAGCAATCAACCCGTGAAAATCTGTTTCCATCATGGAAGCAGAAAAGTCAAACCCCAGATAGCCGTCATGAGACAGTACAAATGTAAGGCCCTGAATGAACACGTGGCACCTTAGAGTGAGACAGAATTTAATTCATTTTTGTGTGGCCCTTCCCTTTGATGGCAGCCTATGAAGCTCCTCAGGAGTTGGTCTGAGAGACTCCTGTTAATTTTATACCAATTAGAGTGGCCTAAGTGCTAAGCCAAATCCCAGTTAACTCATTCACATTAGCCCAGTAGATATTTGTTGAGAATCTGGTGAGTGCAAAACACTGAAGTCAAGTTCTAAGCAGTTTGCACAGGTAAATTTGCTCTGGAGGACTTCCAAATTCAGTGCGCAAGCTAAGCCACACATAGAAAGTCTCATATAAAGTAAAAAATAAAAAAGATTAAACATGCCTCTGTGCTCTAAGTTCTCTTCATTCTTGTGACTGTTAAGATGATCACAAAACTCAATAACGGGAATCCACTGATAAATCATTTTGGGGGGTCCTATGAAGTAAGAACATGAATCTTGGTTAAGGCACTTTTCCAAGTTCATAATAGTAGTGAGTAGAAGAGCTGAGGTTCAAATCTAAGCAGTAGGACTGGGGATATAGTGGACTTGCCTAAGATAGACAAGGCCCTAGGTTAAACCTCTAGAACAAAACCAAAAAGTAAAACAAAATACCCAGTTCAAGCTGTCAGAACTCATACTCGTTTATTGTTTCTTTTATTGAATTACATCATTTCTCCTCCCCTTTCCTCCCTTCAATACCTTCCATGCCTCTATTTTTCATTATTTTTTGTTATAAGCATACACAGACACACACAGACACACAGACACACAGACACACAGACACACACAGACACACAGACACACAGACACACAGACACACAGACACACAGACACACAGACACACACACACACACACACACACACACACATTCCTAAATACAGCCTGTTCAGTCTGTATAATGTTACCTGTATGTATGATTTCAGGACTGATCATTTAATATTGGATAACCAACTAGTGTGCTACTCCTTGAGGGAGAGTGTTTCTCCCTCACACACCAGTTTTTAGTTGCCTATAGTTCTTTGTGTAGGGTTGAGTCCTTGTGGTCTATCCATGTCCACTTTGGCATGTCTCATGGTGTCATCCTTGTTCAGCACATGTTTGGGTAGTCCTGGTGAGACTCTATATGGGTGTAGCTTCTGATACTACTAGGAAACAGCATCTCACAGCAAGCTCCCTGGTCCTCTGGCTCTTATGATCTTTCTGGCCCCTCTTCCACAATGTTCCCTGAGACTTAGGTGCTGGAGTTGTTTTGTATATGTATCCATTGTGACTGGGCTCCCCAAATTCTGCATTTTGATGGGTTGTGGTTTTTTATAATGGTTTCTATCTGTTGCAAAGAGAATTTTTTTTTGATGGAGCATGAGAATTATACTTGGGCATATGGACAAATATTTAGAATGCAGTTAAGGATTATTTGGTTTTAATAAAGTAGAGGGTGTAGTTCTCTTCCAACATCCATGACTTCACTAGGCTCGTGAGGTTTCCAGTACCAGGCAAGGTCTCTTGTTGGGTGGGTCTCAAGTCCAATTAGAGAGCTTTTGGTTACCACCAAGGTATGTGTGCCACTAATGTACTCTTAGACAGAAAGAACACATACAAACTCTTAACCACCGATTATATAACCTTAAAGAAATGAACCTGGAAGCTTTGTTTCTTCTATTGGTTTTAAAAGTTAAGGGTTTTGTTTACTTATTTATTTTTGTGTGTGTATACTTGTAGTTGTGCATTTTGTGTGGGAGTGGGTAGACATGTATATGTGGGAACACATATGAGGCCAGAGAATAGTCTCTGGTGTCATCCTCAGGGCCTCCATCCACTTCCTTTGAGATATGGTCTCTCATTGGCCTAGAGCCACCGATTACACAAGGCTTGCTGGCTACTCAACCTCTGGGACCTGCATGTTTTCATTTCCTTAGGGTTAGGATGAGCTACAACCACAGTCACATACAACTTTTTAAAAATATTAGGTCTTATATGAATATAGCTTTAGTTACTTTGAAAAATCCTTTGAGGCACAAGGCTTGTACTTTCATTTTCGAGTTCTAGCACTTGGCACAGAGCCCAGTTACATAGAATTCTTGATAAAAAAATAATTGAAGAACTGAATGAATGAACTCAAAGAGTCAGTGAAACACTGTCTGTGTAGAGGGGTAAACAATTACTCACCAACATGAGGGAAAGCTTCAGGCAGGCAGTGGCATCTGGCTTCAGTCTTGACTGGTGGTTAGGATTCATGGATGTGGAAGGGCATATGTCATAGTTGCTTTCTGTCACTGTGATAAAACATTTACCAAAACCAACCTGGGGAGGAAAGGGTTTATTTGGCTTACGTGTTCCAGTTACAGTGCATCATAAAGCGAGGTCAGGGTGGGAAATCAAGACAGGAACCTGGATGTAGGGACTGAGTCAGAAACTGTGAAGCAAATGTTGCTTACTGGTTTGTTCAATGTTTGAGGCTGGATTCCTCAGTGTTTGTGGTAGTCCTACACGGGCTGACTCTTACTGGGGATGCCAGCAACCCAGGTGATCAGTCCACCAGGTTAGGTGTCTCGGCAGTCCTAAGGTGGTGCCGAAAACCTGAAAAGTTCCTGAGGTGTTCAGCAACAGCATCAATAGGGTAAATCAACTCAGTGGATATAGCAAAGGAAAGGTGAATAACTTTCCTTCTGCTCTGCTCTTTTTATCTGAACTGCTATCAGAAAGTGCTGCCCACAATCAGGGATGGGTCTTCCTGAATCAGTCACCTCAGTCTGGATTGTTTTTCAGGTGACACTTCCTACTCAGGTGACCTAACTTTTGGCAAATTGACACAAAACAAGCCATAATAGCATATTTCTAGCATCTTCCTTCCTTCGTTTCTTCCTTCATTTCTTTCCTTTTTTTATTTCATTGTTGAGTGTGTGTGTGTGTGTGTGTGTGTGTGTGTGTGTGTGTGTGTGTGTGTGTGTGAAAATGCACATGCCATGGCATGCATATGGAGGTCCTAGGACAACTTTGTGCAGTGGGTCCTCTCCTTCCACCTTTATGTGGGATCTGGGGATCAAACTCGGATCATCAGACTTACATAGCAAGCTGTTTACTCACTGAACCACCCCAGACCTGACATATTATTCTACACTGTGTGCTGAATTTGTCTCTTGGGAAGTAAATGCTTGGTTGGAGGGCCTATATCCTATTACTTGTGGGCCTGCTCACCAAAAGATCTATGCATTTCATTGCCAAGTCCCTAGAGCTATGGGTCTATGTTCCTCCAGGGGCTGAGAGAATCCTGGGGGGCAGAGGGAGAGAGTACATGCTCCACAAATGGTTCCCCCCTAAAATGTTTGGGAGGCTAAGGAGTTTTAGGCTTCCCTACCTGAAATGAGTTTGTTAGGCTGGGTCTGTTCCTGGAAGCCAGGACTCAGCATAACTAGAGAGGGGTCATGCTTATCTTAGAACTTAAGCACAGGGGAACCAGTCAACAGGCCACCTCTGGCACTGACCAGATTTGAGGGGCTGTTACTATTGAGAAGCATCTGTCAGAGTGAATCTTCTGGGGGGATCCAGTTGCAGATTGGCGACATGACTTGAAAAGCCCATCTCATGACAAGGGTAGGGGGTGCTTATGGTAGCAAAGAAGACTATTGGCAGACTGAGAAAGTCTGGACAGTACCCAAGCCTGAGATGAAATCTTGTCACTCTGAGGGACATCATATCCACTGGGACTTGGTATTTGAGGGACTGTACTTGGAATGGTGACTTTAGAAATTAGAACTTAGGGGCACTTAATATCTCTGCAACAAAGGAAACAACTCACAGGGTACTTTTAGAGAACACAGTGATGGTCTAAGGCGATGAGGAAAGGATTCCTGGGGCTGATAACTTGATTGTGTAAGCACTGTTGGCAAACAGCCCAAGTAGAATGGTTTAGGGATTCATGATGTTGTGAGGTTGGTGGAGGCCTTACTGTGCTCCTCTTAGCTGTGTGTACCTTCCCTGTCCTTAATTCAGATGTTAACCACCATTGACCCTGTTGATGGAAGTTTCTGCCCTGCCTGGTCCTGCAGCCATTCAGTCCCAAATAAACAGAGGCTTATATTAATTATAAGCTGTTTGACCTATTGCTCAGTCTTATTACTAACAAACTGTTACAACTTGAACTAACTCATAATTCTTATCTATGTTTAGCCACATGGCTTGTTACCTTTTCTCAGTAAGGCATTCTCATCTTGCTTCCTCTACATCTGGGTGGCAACTCTGTCCCTGCCTTCCTCTTCCCAGCATTCTCCTAGTATTGCTTATGCTTCCTGCCTGGCTACTAGTCAATCATCTTTTCTTAATAAACTAATAACGAGTGACAAATCTTTATAGTGTACAAGAGCATTATCCCATATCAGGAACCCCCCCCCCCCCCCGGTCTTTTGAGACAGGGCTTCTCTGTATTGCTTTGGAGGCTGTCCTGGAACTTACTCTGTAGACCAGACTGGCCTCAAACTCACAGAGATTTGCCTGCCTCTGCCTCTGGAGTGCTGGGATTAAAGATGTACACCACTGCTGCCACCCAGGGGACCCAACTCTTACATAGCCACTGTGAAAAAAGCAGTAGAAAGTGCAACTGGAAAATCCCAGGCACAAAATATAAGCTGCATAGTTTTAGTTTGCTACTTAAATTGGCATGTCTGGAAAGCTAGGGCAGGGCAGTTGGATAGAACTAGTTAGAAGCACCTGTCCAGGATGTTAAAATCTTCAGCTCCACATCTCAAATTCAGTGATCATTTCCTCTCTTTTCTACTGTCCACAGCAACTGTTCAACTTTCATAACACTGGAAAGCCCTCTTCTTGTAGTATGTCATCTCCTTACACTACAGTGAGACAGAAGTGAGATAGAAAGCCCGGTTCTTCATGCCCTGTGTCCAGGTAGATTCCTTCTCCACCCTATCCTTAGTCTTTCTTTCACTTCTGAGGAGTGTCCACTTTCCCAGCACAGAGGCAATGGAGTGCTTCCTCAGCCCTGGGGACTCCCCTGCATCATCTTTAACCCCAGTCTCCCTTATGGCTATTTATTTATTTATTTATTTATTTATTTATTTATTTATTTATTTATTTATGTTTTGTGTATACTGGTGTCTTGTCTGCATGAATATCTGTGTGATAGTGTCCAATCCTCTACAACTGGAGTTACAGATAGTTGTTAGCTGCCATATGGGTCCTGGGAACTGAACCCAGCTCCTCTGGAAGAGTAACCATTGCTTTTAACCACTCCAGCCCCTTCTCTTTTGTTTTTTGTTCATTTGGGATATAAAAGCTTTCACATAAAGTCATCTCTCCCTTCATGTCACAGACATTTTCCCCATTCCTGATCCATGCAGCATTTTTCAATTATAGTTTTCATGACTACCCATCCATTATTCAATACACTGCACCTTTTCTTCAGTTCCTGGAAAGTCCTGGAACCACTCCCATTAAAGTGTTAAGGAACTGATTATTGACAAAGCCATTTAGACCACATAGTAGGGCCTCTGTCTTTCCCATGTTCTCTCTCCAAATATTTTTTAAATGCCCCACTGCCCAATTTGATAAAAATGTCAAAAAGCAAATGAAAAACATCCAGCAAGCACAATGAAATTTTCTAATATTATTTATTGCTTAGGCAAATATCACTTTTTTTTAGGATTTCTCTTTTTTGGAGATAGGGTCTCATGGGGTTCCTTTGAATTTACTGTTGGGGAATATTAGTTTAATGGTGTAAAGGTGTGTTGCATTCTTTTATGTTGTGTTTGTTTAACTCTGAAGCTGTGTTACTTTGCCTGCCTACAATACCTGATTAGTCTAATAAAGAACTGAATGGTCAATAGCAAGGCAGGAGACAGAAATAGGCAGGGATGCCAGGCACATAGAATAAATAGAAGAAATCTGGGAAGAATAGAGAAAGGAGCAAGAAAAGGAATAGAGGAGAACTCCAGGGGCCAACCACCCAGCCAGACACAGAGTGAGAAGTAAAGAAAGGTATACAGAAATAGAGAAAGGGAAAAGCCCAGAGTCTTTCCAGATATAGAAGACCAGGTGAACTTCTTGGGATTCATTCGAATTTTGACTGATTTATAAACCTATTTGGGCCCCAAAATATCAATTATGGTATTTAGGATACAGGCCTCAAACTCTATCTCAGGAGATTGAATCTCACATTGTCTTTTAGATGTCTGGCTGTCTACCACGGGATGGCTTGGCCTCAGTGAATAATGTCTCCTAGCTTGCATAACAACAGACCTAGGCCCTGGGTGGGACCACACCTATTCTGAGGGCACCTATTCTATGAGCCTAGGGACTGGTGAGAGACTGGTGAGGATGTGCAGTTTTCAGGGATGCCTCTAGGATTAAAGGAAATATTTGATATCAGCTTTATACATGATAATAGATGTCTTCTGATATCACCTCCATGGTTGGGAAGCTACTAAAGAGGAGGCTTGATGGAGAGAAACTCAATGCAATTCCTCTAAAATCAGGTACAAGACAAGGCTGTCCACTCTCTCCATACCTCTTCAATATTGTCCTTGAAGTTCTAGCTAGAGCAATAAAACAACAAAAGGAGATTAAGGGAATACAAATCGGAAAGGAAGAAGTCAAACTCTCACTATTTGCAGATGATATGATAGTTTACAAAAGTGACGCAAAAAACTCTACCAGGGAACTCCTACAGTTGATAAACACCTTCAGCGAAGTGGTAGGATACAAGATTAACTAAAAAAAAATCTGTAGTCCTATTATATACGGATGACACATTGGTGGAGAAAGAAATCAGAGAAGCATTACCCTTTACAATTGCCACAAACAACATAAAATACCTTGGAGTAACACTAACCAAAAAAGTGAAAGACCTGTACCATAAGAATTTTAAGTCTCTAAAGAAAGAAATTAAAGAAGATACCAGAAAATGGAAAAATCTCCCATGCTCTTGGATAGGCAGGATCAACATAGTAAAAATGGCAATCTTGCCAAAAGCAATCTACAGCTTCATTGCAATCCCCATCAAAATCCCAACACATTTCTTCACTGACCTTGAAAGAACAATTCTCAACTTTATATGGAAAAACAAAAGACCCAGGATATCCAAAACAACCTTGTACAATAGAGGAACTTCTGGAGGCATCACCATCCCTAACTTTAAGCTCTATTACAGAGCTATAGTCCTGAAAACAGCTTGGTATTGGCACAAAAATAGACAGGTAGACCAATGGAATAGAGTTGAAAACCCTGAAATTAACCTATACACCTACGAACACCTGATTTTTGACAAACAATCCAAATATATACACTGGAACAAAAAGAACATCTGCAACAAATGGTTCTGGCATAACTGGATGCAAACATGTAGAAGACTCCAGATAGACCCAAGCCTTTCGCCCTGCACAAAACTTTAGTCAAAATGGATCAAAGACCTCAACATAAACCCAGCCACACTGAACCTACTAGAAGACAAAGTGGGAAATACCCTTGAATTAATCGATACAGGAGACTGCTTCCTGAACATAACACCAGTAGCACAGACACTGAGATCAACAATTAATAAATGGGATCTCCTGAAACTGAGAAGCTTCTGTAAGGCAAAGGACATAGTCAGCAAGACAAAACGACAGCCCACAGACTGGGAAAAGATATTCACCAACCCCACATCTGACAGAGGGCTGATCTCCAAAATATACAAAGAACTCAAGAAGCTATTCTCGAAAACACCAAACAATCCAATTAAAAAATGGGGTACAGAACTAAATAGACAATTCTCAATAGAGGAATCTAAAATGGCTGAAAGACACATAAGAAAGTGTTCAACGATTCCGCCGACCGACCCTGGAACTAGGTGAGTGAGTCTCTGCCCTTTCCCAACTCCCACCCAAAACATCACTCACCCCGACCACCCCCACCCCACCCCACCACCGCCTTCGCCTGTAGGCTTGGAGTAGACACACCCAGGCAGGGAGGAGCTCCCTGCTCCCTGAATCTGCTAGCACTGCACTCTTCCATTCCGCCGACCGACCCAGGAACTAGTGAGGAGACTACCAGGAGAGTCAAGACCATCCAGAGTGTGGACATTGAATTCCTGGCCCCCACACACCACTGGGTCACAATAGGAGATAGAGAGACCCCACCTGCACCCACTAAAAGAAGATATGGGAAGAAGACAGAATAAGATTTCACTCAACAACAGAAAGACCAATATGACACCACCAGAATCTAGGGACTCCACTCCAGCAAGATCTGAAAAGCCCAACACAGAGCATGAAGATGAGATGGACCTCAAAAATTATCTCAGCAAGATGATAGAGACCTTTAAAGAGGAAACAAGAAAATCCCTTAAAGAAATAGAAGAAAAAGCAAACAAAAAATTACATGAAATGGAGGAAAAGACAAACCAAAATATTCAATAAATAAATAAATCTCTTAAAGAATCTAAAGAAAGCCAAGAAAAAACATCCAAACAAGTGAAGGAAGTTCTTGAAACAGTTCAAAGCATGAAAGCTGAAATAGACACAATAAAGAAAATACAGAATGAGACCATGCTGGAAATGAAAAGGCTGGATAAACGATCAGGAACTAAAGATGTGAGTATAACCAATAGAATTCAAGAGATGGAAGAGAGAATCTCAACTACTGAAGACTCGCTAGAGGATTTACATTCATCAACCAAAGAAAACCTCAAGTCCAACAAATCCCTAACACAAAATATCCAGGAAATATGGGACATCATAAAAAGGCCAAACCTAAGAATAATAGGTGTAGAAGAAGGTGAAGAAACACTTCTCAAAGGTACAGAAAACATATTCAACAAAATCATAGAAGAAAACTTCCCCAACCTACAGAAGGATATGCCTATGAAAGTACAAGAAGCTTACATGACACCAAACAGACTGGACCACAAAAAGAAGTCCCCCCCCCACATAATACTCAAAACACCAAATCTACAGAATAAAGAGAAAATATTAAGAGCAGAGAAGGAAAAAGGCCAAGTAACATATAAAGGCAAACCAATCAGAATCACACCCGACTTCTCAATGGAAACTCTGAAAGCCAGAAGGTCTTGGATAGATACCCTACAAGCACTAAGGGAGCATGGATGTCAACCCAGACTACTGTACCCAGAAAAACTTTCAATGACTATAGATGGAGAAAACAAGATATTCCATGACAAAAACAGATTTAAACAATACACATCCACAAATCCAGTACTACAGAAGGTTCTGGAAGGAAAACTCCAACCCAACAAACATAACTACACTCACAAAAACACTGGCAGTAGATAATCTAATTTTACCAAACACAAAAAGAAACAGGAGGGCAAAATCCACACACAATGAGACCACCAAAAATAAATCCAAAACAAAGAAGAACCAATGAACATTGGACATTAATATCCCTAAATGTCAATGGTCTTAACTTACCCATAAAAAGATACAGGCTAACAGAATGGATACGAAGACAGACTCCATCCTTCTGCTGTTTACAAGAGACACACCTCAATTTCAAAGACAGGCGATACCTCAGAGTAAAAGGATGGGAAAAATTTTCCAATCAAATGGGCTCAAGAAACAAGCTGGTGTAGCAATCCTAATATCTAACAAATTAGACTTTAAACTGAAAGCAATCAAAAGAGATGAAGAAGGGCATTTCATACTCATCACAGGAAAAGTCCATCAAGATGAAGTCTCAATCCTGAACATCTATGCCCCAAATACCAAAGCACCCACATTTGTAAAAGAAACATTACTAAAGCTCAAATCACACATAAAACCACATACACTTATAGTAGGAGACTTCAACACCCCCTTACACCACTAGACAGGACCACCAGACAGAAACTTAACAAAGAAACAAAGGATCTGACAGAAGTTATGACCCAACTGGGTTTAACAGATATCTATAGAACATTCCATCCAAACACAAAAGAATATACCTTCTTCTCAGTGCCACATGGAACCTTCTCAAAAATTGACCACATAGTTGGCAGCAAAGCAAACCTCCACAGTTTCAAAAGAATTGAAATAACCCTCTGTATCTTATCAGACTACCATTCATTAAAGCTAGAATTCAACAGCAACACCAATTGCAGAAAACCTACATTCGAGTGGAAAATAAATAACACCCAATTGCACCATTCCTGGGTTGAGGAAGAAATAAAAAAAGAAATTAAAGACTTCCTAGAATTTAATGAGAATGTAGATACAACATACCCAAACTTATGGGACACTCTGAAAGCAGTGCTAATAGGGAAGTTCATAGCACTAAGTGCCCACATGAAGAAACTGGAGGAAAGTCACATTTGAGAATTGACAGAAAAATTGAAAGCTTTAGAGCAAAAAGAAGCAAACACACCAAGGAGGTGTAGACGCCAGGAAATAATCAACCTGAGAGCCGAAATCAACAAAGTAGAAACTAGGAAAACAGTACAAAAAATCAATTAAACAAAGAGTTGGTTCTTTGAGAAGATCAATAAGATAGACAAACCTCTAGCCAAACTAACCAAAAGGCAGAGTGAGAGAGCATGCTAATTAACAAAATCAGAAATGAAAAGGGGGATATAACAACGGACACTGAGGAAATCCAGAGAATCTTCAGGTCATACTTTGACAACCTGTACCCCACAAAATTGGAAAATCTAAAGGAAATGGACAGCTTTTTGGATAAATTTCACTTACCAAAATTAAATCAAGATCAGATAAACAGTTTAAATCGCCCTATAACCCCTAATGAAATAGAAGCAGTCATCAAAAGCCTCCCAACCAAAAAAAGCCCAGGGCCAGATGGCTTCACTGCAGAATTCTACCAGAAATTCAAACAAGAGCTAATTCCAGTACTCCTCAAACTGTTCCACAATAGAAGCAGATGGGATATTGCCAAACTCTTTCTACGAGGCTACAATCACTTTGATACCCAAGCCACACAAAGATATGACTAAGAAAGAGAACTACAGACCGATATCCCTCATGAACATCGATGCTAAAATACTCAATAAAATATTGGTGAACCGAATACAAGAACATATCAGAAAAATCATCCACCATGATCAATTAGGCTTCATCCTAGGGATGCAAGGATGGTTCAACATACGAAAATCCATCCATGTAATCCACCATATAAACAAACTGAAAAAGAAAAACCACGTGATCATCTCACTAGATGCTGAAAAATCCTTCGACAAAATCCAACATCCCTTCATTTTAAAGATCTTGGAGAGAACAGGAATAACAGGAACATATCTAAACATGATAAACGCAATATACACCAAACCAATAGCCCACATCAAACTAAATGGAGAGAAACTCAAAGCGTTTCTTCTAAAGTCAGGAACAAGACAAGGCTGTCCACTCTCTCCATAGCTCTTCAATATTGTACTTGAAGTTCTGGCTAGGGCAATAAGACAAGAAAAGGGGATCAAAGGATACAAATTGGAAAGGATGAAGTCAAACTTTCACTATTTGCAGACGACATGATAGTCTACATTAGTGACCAGAAAAACTCTACCAGGGAACTCCTACAGCTGATAAACACCTTCAGCAAGGTAGCAGGATACAAAATTAACTCAAAAAAATCAGTAGCCCTACTATATACAGATGATAAATCCAATGAGAAAGAAATCAGGGAAACATCACCTTTCACAATATCCACAAGCAACATAAAATATCTTGGGGTAACACTAACCAAAAAAGTGAAAGACCTGTACAATAAGAACTTTGAGACTTTAAAGAAAGAAATTAAAGAAGATACCAGAAAATGGAAAGATCTCCCATGCTCTTGGATAGGTAGAATTAACATAGTAAAAATGGCAATCCTGCCAAAAGCAATCTACAGATTCAATGCAATCCCCATCAAAATCCCAACACAGTTTTTCACAGACATTGAAAGAACAATACTCAACTTTATATGGAAAAATAAAAAGCCCAGGATAGCCAAAACAACTCTTTACAATAAAGGATTTTCTGGAGGCATCACCATCCCCAACTTCAAGCTCTACGATAGATAGAGCCATAGTTCTGAAAACAGCTTGGTATTGGCACAAAAATAGACAGATAGACCAATGGAATCGAATTGAAAACCCTGATATTGACCCACACACCTACGAATAACTTATTTTTGACAAAGAGGCTAAATCTATACAATGGAAAAAAGATAGCACCTTCAACAAATGGTGCTGGTACAATTGGATTTGGACATGCAGAAAATTGCAGATAGATCCATACCTGTCACCATGCACGAAACTTAAGTGAAAAATGGATCAAAGATCTCAGCATAAATCCAGCCACACTGAATCTTCTAGAAGAGAAAGTGGGAATTACCCTTGAACAAATTGGCACAGCAGACTGATTCCTGAACAGTACACCAGTAGCACAGACACTGAGGTCTGTAATTAATAAATGGGACCTCCTGAAACTGAGAAGCTTCTGCAAGGCAAAGGAAACAGTCAGTAGGACAAAAAGACCACCCACAGAATGGGAAAAGATCTTCACCAATCCCACATCTGACAGAGGACTGATTTCCAAAATATATAAGGAGCTCAAGAAGCTAGCCACCAAAACACCAAACAATGAAATTAAAAAGTGGGGTGCAGAACTAAATAGAGAATTTTCAACAGAGGAATCTGAAATGGCTGAAAGACACTTATGAAAGTGCCCAAAATCATTGTCCATCAGAGAAATGCAACTCAAAACAACTCTGAGATACCACCTCACGCCTGTCAGAATGGCTAAAATAAAAAATACCAAATACAATCTATGCTGGAGAGGATGTGGAGAAAAAGGAACACTCTTCCATTGCTGGTGGGAGTGCGAACTTGTAAGACCACTCTGGAAATCAGTATGACGGTTGCTCAGAAAAATGGGAATCGGTCTACCTCAAGATCCAGCCATTCCTCTCTTGGGTATATACCCAAATAGTGCATGTTCATACAACAAGGACATATGTTCAACCATGTTCATAGCAGCATTGTTTGTAATAGCCAGAACCTGGAAGCAACCTAGATGCCCCTCAACTGAAGAATGGATTGAGAAAATGTGGTACATTTATACAATGGAGTACTACTCAGCAGAAAAAAGCAATGGAATCTTGAAATTCGCAGGCAAATGGATGGAACTAGAGGAAACCATCCTGAGTGAGGTAACCCAGTCACAAAAAGACAAACATGGTATGTACTCACTGATATATGAATTTTAGACATAGAGCAAAGGATTACCAGCCTATAATCCTCTTCACCAAAGAAACTAGGAAACATGAAGGACTGTAAGGGATAAATGGTCCCCAGGAATGGAAGTGGCATGAACTCCTGAACTAATTGGGGGCATGAGGATGGGGGAGGAAGGAGCTGCTACAATAAGAGCAAGAGAAGAGGAGTAGAGGAGAGGAAATGGAGGGGCAGAAATGTTGAGTTGGGGGAAGAATAGAGGAAAGAGAGCAGGATGAGAGATACCATATCAGAGGGAGCCACCATAGGCCCGAGAAGAGATCTGGAACCAGGGAGATCTCCAGAGACCTACAAGGATGACACGATCTGACAATCCATGCAATGGTGGAGAGGATAACCTAAAAGCCCTTCCCCTAAATGAGATTAATGACTTCTCTTTATGCCATCCTAGAGCCCTCATCCAGTGCCTGATGGAAGCAGAGACAGACATCCACAGATATACACTGAGCCGAAATCGGGAATTTAGTTGAAGAG